>NC_051209.1:18689942-18769930 GCF_015220075.1 Falco rusticolus | reverse complement strand
TTTTTGTACTTCATTGAAGTTCAAAGCTTTCTGACCAACCACTTTAAGCATACCTAGCAATCAAATAAATGATGTTATAAAACCCTCATTCAAAGAAACAGTAGGTAATGCAAAATGGATCTCTTTATATGTCTATGTCCCTCATCTTTGTTTAGGGCTTTAAAAAGAATACATATCACTTTAAATGCAGGTATAAATGCTAAAGGCTGGGGGAAGAGAGAGACCCTCCACTGCAGAAAGAAGCTGAAGACAATGCCCTCTATCCTGACCCCTGGAAGATGGGGCAAACAGGTTTTCCCAAAAGTATACCTCAGGCATGCTGCAAGCTCATTCCTTATGTGCAGATCTTTATCTAAGGTATTAATGATAAAACAGTCATTGTTGCCTGCTCTGTTAAGTGTATGTCTCTAAGCAGCAGGACACCTGGGCTCTAATCCTGATTATAAGAATTTTATTGCTGACTGCAAAGCCACAGCAGGGAGTAAGGTCATCCCAAGGACTCACTGTGAAGAGCAGGAGGTCTAATGCCTTTGATTAGAGGGGACAAAGGAAAAGCAAATACACCAGAACTTGACTTTTAATTCTGAGACTAAGGACAAGAGGAAGAGAAGTATTTTTACTTGCAATCTGATACATTAAATCACTGACAGATACTAATTGTGGCATCCTAGCAGTTTTTGGTTTGGGTTGGTTTGGGGTTTTTTTTAGCAGTCTATTTTGTGCTGTAACACTTCAAAGCTGATGACAATTTTTAGAGAAAGGATATCTAAAATTTGGAGTCACACTGTCTTGAGTTTTGGATTTGGGTGTTGAGTCCTATTAAACTAGGTTGGTTGTTCAAGTGCCTCAATATGGATTTACGAGTCTATTTTTGGACTGTCAGAATAGTCACAGAATGGTTAGAGCTGTGCTCTGCTTGGCCTTTCACAGATACACTGAATGGTTGTAAACACTAAACTGTCCTTTCTGAGCTTGCCCACAAGCCATGAGAACTGCAAGTCTCTTGTTTTCAGTGCTTCCTAAGGGTCTCCAGCATAGTGTGTGATATTTGGATGTCAGACATCCACATATTTGAACTTGTGATCTTGACATGATCTGGCATATTCTTTCAGTATCAAACAAAACAAATGGAATAAAGCTTCTGTTTCTTTCTGTGAAATCCCAGATTACTGCTTCTGGTTGGAATACTTCTGTACAAAACCCCTCATGTTTCCCATATTTCATCACACCACCAAACCTTACCTCTGCATTACTGATAACTCCAGTCTGTGGCCAACGTTTCATTTTTCTAACAGTAACCTCCACACATTCTCCCAAACTGTCCTTTGTAAAAAGCAGCATGATGTTATCCTGTGTAGTGATGTCTCTGTTTAATGAGTAGCCAGCTGGGGTGCTGTGAATGAAGTTATTACACTAATTCTCACTGTTTCACTGGTATCCTGTGTTTCTTTGTGTTACCTTATATCTTTATTCCTTATGCTTCTGCTCATGCTTTATTCATATTTCCTTGGTCATGGTTTTTTAAATATACAGTGATTAAAACAAAGGTATGTCACGTACTCAGACTCGACAGTAACAGAGCATGCTGCAAACACTGAAGAAAAGCCCAAGGACTAAATCAGACAGTAGGCTAGAGCAAAACATTTGGGATTGCAATATAGTATTGGTTTGTAGCTGTCTCATTCTTGGGGCCAGAAAAGAGCCAAGAGAGGAAACCAAACACAGACCTAGATGAAGGATGAAGACATGAGAATTTTATTGACTGATACACATGAAGACCTCTGGCTCCTGTTTGTTTCTATTGTGTTCAGGGAATACTACATGCTCATTTGTAAATGAAAAAGTTTATATTATAACTGAATGATCTAATAAATTTCTCCATCACAGAGAAACAGCTGTGCTAAAGGCTGAATATCAGCTAACTGCATGCACCAAGGAAAAAACAAGAATTATATTAAGAGAGCAATGCATCTATATTTAGTTACTCCTAATTATTGCTATGACAGAATGATGTAGGGTGCTTTACAGGCATTATGAAATACCCCCAACACTTCATAGCATTCTAAGGCTTTGGTAATAAAATAAAAGCAGAATACAAACTCTTAATGTTTATTGTACTTTCAAGGATTTTATGTGCAATTCTACAAGGTCAAAGAGAATAACATTTCTTTTGCAAAGAAATTATTAAGGAAAAATGGTACTCTGCTCAAGTATTCTGAAGAAATATTTTCTATAAAGCTCAAGAACTGTTTTCCTCTTAGTTGTGAGCCAGTTGGTTGACATAGTTTATTTGGACTGTTAAAAAGTTTGAAACTTTTTTAAGAAGCTTGTAAGGAGGAAGATTCGGACACATGAACTCCCACTTGTTTCTTCACTCTTCCTGCTGAAGTTTTAGTGTAACAGACTTAACATGATGTCTCTCAGCTATTAATATCAACAGCAACATACAAGCTTATTTGATGATGAGCTATGACACTCTGTGCAAGCTGGTTGAGATGCAGGTATATGTTTTATTTTACTGATTTATTTTGGAGGAAGAGCAGTCACAGATAGGTGAGGCAGGGAAGTAACATGTCAGGCTATTGCAGTTGTTTCTCTAATAAACACAAGTAGAAAACTAAAGTGTAGAACAAGCACTAAAATATCATCTAGAATAGGAGATGGCAATGAGACACGAGACAAAGAGGGAAAGAAAACCAACATTTAATTTGGTGAGGAAAGAGCAGCGATGCCTCCAATTTTTGTGAAACAGTAAAAATAATAACATTCTGAAAAACAATGTAAAATGATAACACAGAGACATATCAGATAGGAGAGTCAGGATGGAAGATGACTGAAAATTTTCTGCAGAAGTAAAGGAATCTAAATGAGGGAAAAAATTATGGCTGCTAAAATTTATTCTTGATATATTTAAAACATGCACATTAGAAGGGATAATCTGTACTATTCGTATTCTCTAATGAAGTCTAAATTAACTATAGTCACTTAGGAAAAATCTGAAGTGTCATTGCAAGCTCCTTAATGAAAACTGGTATACCATGTGCCACAACAGTTAAATGACCAAGAAAAATATTGGCTGCATGCATAACATGATTGGGTAGAATACTAAAAAACTCATTCTTGCCCAAGGTCATTAGCCAAATTTAGGGTTTTGTAGGCAGGGTTCTTTGGGGTTTTTTGTTTGCTTATTTGTTTTTAAATTTTTGTAGGAGAGTATCACACATATCTTTGATGCAGTTCTCTTACATACAAAAGATGTGCGCAAAGCTGAGGTCCCAATAGAAACTAAATAGGAGAGAGTAATTTTTCTCACAATTTCCAAACCTCATCAAATCAGCCTATTCCCCAAAGAAATTCTTGCACCGAGAACTCCTTGCATCTTCTCAGAGGAGCATTT
The DNA here is from genome assembly GCF_015220075.1 of Falco rusticolus. NCBI lineage: Eukaryota > Metazoa > Chordata > Aves > Falconiformes > Falconidae > Falco > Falco rusticolus. Next base: position 18,766,533 of record NC_051209.1, on the reverse strand, counting down.
TTCATGTTATTTTCTTTTTGGATTGTGGCTGTTTCTCTGTCTTCTGCCTTTAAATACATAGAATAGGTTTCACCTTATCTAACCTGAGACATTTACTGTGTAAGTGTCCATGACTGTGGATCAGTCACTGCTGACTCCCTCACTGGAGAGAAAAAGGCACTTTTAGGGCACAAATCACACAACCCATTTTAGATGTATGCCTTAGGATGAGACAAATCATGTGACAAAAATGCCCAGTTCTCTGCACTGGCTGTAAAGTGAGCTTAGAGTAACTAGCACAGGGCAGATGCTGACATCTTGTTAGATGAATGCCAGACTTACAGATCATCAACAGCTCATGATCCCAGCTCAGTCATAACTTTTTTCTTTTCTTTTCTTTTTTATTTTTAATCAAAATACTGTGTTTTTTATATATATATATATATATATATATGTATTAGGTGGAAAAATTCAACTTTTAAACTAGCTTATTCCAAAACGGGAATTTTTACTGGTTCTTCCATTTGTTTTTAATGACATACAGACATCATGTCAATAGTATACTTTCACTTGACCTTCATCATAATAATCAAATAACTCATATAAATTGTTTGAAAAAGCTTGCTTGGAACAAGATGCTGAGTTCTAGTCACTCTGGCACAGAAATGTATAAATAAAACAACTCTGAGATATAAATAAAACATGAGAGAAAGAACACTGTATGATATAGAAATTGGAATTTTTATGTTCTGTGAACGGTCAGTGTCCTATGTACCTAAAACCAATGGTGGCTTCATTTACATTTATTTTTGGTTCAGAAAAGTGAACTTGTTAGTTTCACTGATAGAAACATGTAGCATTCATTCTGAAAAACTCTTCAGTTATTTTTTTAAATTTAAAAAGGAGTACTAAAAATTATTCTGTTGTCTTATAGTGGGGTGAATAACTGAGTACACTACAGCTGCAAGGTACATGGATGGAAGCCTGTCCTGGGGTTTCAGGTGTCATAGCTGCAAGACAGAGCTATGACCAATTTAAGGCACATGATCAGAAGAAGCTGAAAATCTTCATTCATTTTTTGTAACTGATGGATGGAAATAATAATAAAAAAAATAATCTTTATTTAATAGGTAGCAGATGAAAGCCAAACAATAATAATTTTATCTGAGAAAAGCATATAAAACTTACAAAATGTAGGCCTCAAGAAAAAAGAATTTTAAAATAGTCTTTCAAGATTTCATCCCTTTACATGGAATTAATTCTATTCTTCATGCTCAATATCTAATTTTTCCCATTAAATACAATAACGATTGCCATACACAAATTGGAGATGACTGCTTGGGTACAGCATTGAGTAAATCAAGGCCTTCTGTTAAGTATACATAATAGGGATGCTTTTAACCCTCCCTTAGCCCAGTAGGCCTTATAAAAAAACAATGTACTGAAGATACAAGTTTGCACATAATTGTGGGTTAGTAGAACAGGCTTTATAAAAATCTTTGAATCTATACACAAGCAGAAACCTGATGTTCTCTAAGATGTTAGGAAGGCGAGCTTGAACAACTTGCCATGATAAAGGAGCTTGAGGGCATGAAGTTAATGCCTTCTTCAGATGTCTCACATAGATAGCTATGGCAGTCAGAGAAACACAATAAAATCCATTCTGCAGGGACTTGTGCTTCCAGCATACTTTTAGGATAGTTTACAGCAAAGAAATTGAATAGTGGGAGAGGATCTCTCTGATTTAATGTTTACATAAGTAGACAAAGTATGGGTGGGGTGGTTTTTTTCAGTTTGTCATCCCTTTCTTTTATAAATATTTATAACAGTGTTGTCCATTTTAAACATATCTATTTGATCCTACCTTAGAGTGGATTGAATTTAGAGTCAGGCAATCTAAAGCCTTCTCTGCAAATTTCAAATACTCTTACTGGCTTAATAAAAATTCACACTTTTACATATTGATGTCTCTCTACTTATGTCTTTAGGCCATCACAATTAAAACAACGCTTGTACCATACCTGGTGAATGATGGAAAATTTGGTTTGTGATGTGTGTATAAAAATGAAGGATTTGCTCAGACCTTCCTGTCTTTCAGTTTTGACACTACAAGTGATTCTACTAATTATGTAAGGAATCAGGGAACAGACAAATGCATAAATAAAACAGAACTTCTGTAGGAGGACTAAGATATTTTGAAATTAGTATTTTGATGTGTCCTGGGTTTGGCTGGGATGGAGTTAACTTTCTTCTTAGGAGCTAGTACAGTGCTGTCTTTTGGCTCTGATGTGGGAACAATGTTGATAACGGCACTGATGTTTTTAGTTGTTGCTGCGTAATGTTTATACTGAGTCAAGGACCATACCATGGGACATCATGCTTGGTATAAAAACTTGAGGGGTTAGCTGGGGTGGAGGGGATCGTTGCTCAGGGACTGGCTGGGCATCAGTCAGTGGGTGGTGAGCAGTTGTACTGTGCATCACTTGTTTTCCTTTCTCCCTTTTCCTTTGGATTTTATCCTTTTCCCCACCTTTCCATTATAATTGTTATTACTATTATTATTGTTATTGTTGTTATTATTGTTATTGTTGTTTTTCATACCTTTTTATTCTGTTTAAATTATTAAATTGTTCTTATCTCAACCCTCGAGTTTTACATTCCGATTCCAATTCTCCTCCCCACCCCTCTGGGTGGGGGGGAGTGAGGAAGCGGCTGTGTGGTGCTACTGTGTGAGTCAAAACTGAAAAAAAGTTAATAGGTAGTCATTTAAGCCATTCACTAGGCCAGTTAGGTCCAATGGAAATCAAGGGTGATTTAGTCTTGCTGGTGAATTCCTGAAGCATATAATTGAGAATAGCTCAACTGGGGAGCTCCACTCAAACACCAGTGACTGAGCAGGATCTAGGTGAGTGATTATCATGGGTTCACAGAATCATTTAGTTCAGAAAAGATCTTTGAGTCCAACCATAAACCTAATGCTGCCAAGTCCACCACACATTGATTGCTACCAGTGACTTCATGGCTATGCTGCCCCATCTCAGATTTGAGGGAAAAGAAAGACATGGAGCACCCTGAGAAAATTCTGTCCAGGTACTATTTGCTCCCTTTCCTTATTAGACTCCCCACTAGCAGCGTTCATATTGCTTGATGCAGCTGAGCACAGTTGAATGAACACACTGATACTGGATGGCAGCCTAGTATCGAAGAAGAAGATGGCACATCTGTAGTGAAGGAGGTTCAAGGGAAGGATGTACAATCTTCATGACATGATGTAACATATGTAGTCTTTTTCCTAAATTATTTTTGTTTAGGTTATGACATTCCTACACAGTGAAACTGGGGGAGGTAGAATTGTTAAGTAGGATGAAGAGAGAGATGGCACCAACTTCAAGTCTGTCATAATAGGTATGTAAAAGTCTTAAAGCATTTTGGCTGAGTTATCTTTTTTAAATCTGAAATGTATAGAAAACTATGTAGACCTACAGAGGACTGCCCAGATGTGTGAGCAACACATACTAGTCAAGGCATTGCTCTCCTCCCCACACCCATCACACATCAGTATTTTATGATATTCCTCGGTAAGAGGCTTTGAAGCCAGTCATCTCAAAAGCTTACCGTTGTGCCAAGAATTTATGTACAAAGTGTGGTAATTGTGTCTAGTCTGAATCAAAAATCAGTATTATTACATGCATTTAGCCCATTCACATTTTTCTGTGAAGAATATGTGATAATATAAAACATAAGATCCAGCAGATAGGGTTGTTTTACAATAAAAAATGCATACTGATTCACAAAATAGCAGAGGAGGTGACTCTCAGTCACTCAGTCAAAAAGTTGTTAATTGACCAACCAAGTACAGTGCAGGGTTTTTCATCTACCCAATTGGCATTTGTGTCTCTGAAGACATAAATTTGACCTTAAATTTAGGTAGTGCATTAAGACCATTCTTTGAATAAGTTTGCAATAAATATGTTTTGGAAGGAAAAATTAAATCTGTCTGAATCTCCTGAAGGGCCCTAAGAAGCTTAGTTATAAAAGCTAGCATTTTCCATCAGAAAACTATTTTGTCCCTGAGGAATAAAACCTAAGATGGAGAATATTCCAGGTGAAAAAAATCCTAAGCAGATGTATCAGAAAAGCATCTACAGAATGTCAGCTGCATACAGGGAAACTGCCCAATGAGGTAATATATCTTATTAGGCCAAGTGACAGAGCTGGGAAAACAGAAGAGCTTTCAGCCACTTATATACTTCTTTAAGTCTTCAGGAAAAAAAGCCTAAAATCTTGTCTCTTTATTCCAGCTGTGTTACTTGGTCTAATAAAAGCAAATTTTATTTGCATTCAATTGTAACTTAAGTAAGGAGTGATTTTGAAAGTTTCCTCATCTAAGGTGGAGAGGAATCTAAAAACTGAGATCCTGGTGCAGTTTAATAAAAGTGCTTAGCTCCCTAACATGCTTTCCGGAGTACTCAAAAAGCAAGAGAATATATCCACACAGAAACTGTATTTGTGGAAATGCCTTCAAGTGATTGGTGATAAGCAGTAAGGTGTTTTCCATGGTACAAAGCTATGGGTACCTACCTGAATCCTTCTGGTTCTGTAGGAATCTGATTCTTACAAGTAGCAAGAGTTATGTAGAAAAATACATATATCATCTAACTGTTGTTTAGCCTTGTGTGTTTGACAAGTAGAACATCTGTGTTTAGATAACATAGGTCTGTGATAGACTTAGAGGCATCCTATTGAACATGCTTGATATTCCTGCCCTGCTGTGGGAAAGATCAAAGCACAGTGGTAAATTATGCCTATGCGAGTCCCTGAAATACAGGTGAAAATAGCAGGTTTGGTGATCCTCTAGCAAGGACCAAACTCCATAGTGCCTGCATCCCTGCTTGTGTGCCTCTGCCTGGGTGCTGCTTTGGGGATCCTCTGGTCTGCGAGGTAACAAAAATAAATTTGCTCTTTGCATTTCATCCATGGTTTTGCAGTTGTTCCTGTGCCCTGCCTGTGTCAGCTCACATACAGAGGAAAGCTTAGATAGAACATATTAAAAAAATGCAAACGACAAAAACTTAAAAGCAGACTCTATGGAATTATAGACCAATAAGCCCACTTAATGGCTGGAAATATTTAAAACCAGAACAATTTCCTTATTCCTTAGGTATAAGTTCATAAGACATAGCCACCATAGATGTGTTATTGACATTGGGCCAGCTGAATCTGGCAAATCAAGAAATGGTTACGGGACTGGTGCTACAGTCAAGGGTTTGGCTACTTAGACTATGGGACTCGCTTTGAGAAACCTGGTCTACTGGGGGCTGACGGGGTTCATCTGACAGAGAAGGGGAAGAACATCTTTGGTCATAGTCTTCTCAAGCTGGTGAAGAGGGCTTTAAACTAAAGTTGCCGGGAGAGGGGAACCTCAACCCATCCTGCTCCTACTCGTTTGGTGCCAATGCCAGCAAGAGATGCCCAGAACCTGGAGAGAAATCGCAGGGCAGCGGGAGAGCACCTGAAGAGCAGCACAAAGGAATTCCAGCTGCTCCAGCCAGTAAGTCAGCTTCATTGGGGGCCCAATTTAAATGCCTCTATGCAAACGCACGTAGCATGGGGAATAAAGAGGAGTTAGGGACATGCCTACGCCTGCAGGGCTACAATCTTATTGGCATCACAGAGACATGGTAGGATGATTTTTCTGACTGGAGTGTTGGAACGGAAGGATAAAAGCTCTTTAGGAAGGACAGGCAGAGGAAAAGAGGAGAGGGTGTCACCCTTTGTATCAACAAACAGCTGGACTGCATGGTGCCCTGTCTAGGGATGGATGATGAGCCGACCAAGAGTTTATGGGTCAGGATTAAAGGGATGGCAGAGGCAGGGATAAGTGACATAGTGGGGGTCTGCTACAGGCCACCGGACCAAGCGGATGAGGCCCTCTATAGGAGCTCCCTCAAGTTCACAAGTCCTGATCCTCATGGAGGACTTCATCCACCTCCATATCTGTCGGAGGGACAACACAGCAGGGCATAGCTGTCCTGGTTTCAACTGGGATAGAGTTAATTTTCTTCTTGATAGCTGGTACAGTGCTGTGTTTTGGATTTGGTGTGAGAACAATGTTGATAGCACACTGTTGTTTTTACTTGTTGCTGGGTGATGTTTATACCAAATAAAGGACTTTTCAGTTTCTTAGGCCTTGCCAGTGAGAGGGCTGGAGGGGCATGGGAAATTGGGAGGGGATACAGCCAGGTCAGCTGACCCAAACTAGCCAAAGAGGTATTCCACACCATATGACGTCATGCTGAGTATATAAACTGGGGGAAGAAGAAGGACATCTGGCATTATGGCATTTGTCTTCCCGAGTAACCATTACGCATGATGGAGCCCTGCTTTCCTGGAGTTGGCTGAACACCTGCCTGCCCATGGGAAGTAGTGAATTAATTCCTTGTTTTGCTTTGCTTGCATGCACGGCTTTTGCTTTACCTATTAAATTGTTCTTATCTCAACCCTCAAGTTTTACATTCCTTTCTGATTCTCCTCCCCATCCCTCTGGGTGAGAGGGAGTGATTGAGCGGCTGTGTGGTACTTTAGTTAACAGCTGGGGTTAAACAACAACAATAGGCAATCCAGGAGGTTCTTGGAATGCATGGCAAATAACTTCCTTCTCCAAGTGGTAGAGGAGGCAATGAAGAGGAGTGCCATGCTGGACCTTGTTCTCACCAACACGGAGGGGCTGGTGGGGAACGTGAAGCTCAAGGGAAGACTTGGCTGTAGTGACCATGAAATAGTGGAGTTCAAGATCCTTAGGGCAGTGAGGAGGGCATGCAGACTTTGGCCTCTTCAGGGATCTGCTTGGTAGAGTACCATGGAATAAAGCCCTGGAGAGAAGAGGAGTCCAAGAAAGCTGGTTAATATTGAAAGTTCATCTCCTCCAAGCTCAGGAGCAATGCGCCCCAACAAAGAGAAAGTTGGGCAAAAAAGCCAGGAGGCCTGCATGGATGGACAAGGAGCTCCTGGACAACATAAAACACAAAAGGGAAGCCTACAGGGGGTGGAAGCAAGGACAGGCAGCCTGGGAAGAATACAGAGAAATTGTCTAAGCAGCCAGGGATCAGGTTAGGAAAGCTAAAGCCCTGATAGAATTAAATCTGGCCAGGGGCATCAAGGGCAACAAGAAAAGCTTCTATAGGTATGTCAGTGATAAAGGGAAGACTAGGGAAAATGTGGGCTGTCTCCAGAAGGAAATGGGACACCTGGTTACTTGGGACATGGAGAAGGCTGAGGTACTCAATAACTTTTTCGCCTTGGTCTTCACCGGCAAGTGCTCTAGCCACACCACTCAAGTCGCAGAAGACAAAGGCAGGGACTGGGACAATGAAGAACCACTCACTGTAGGAGAAGATCAGGTTCAAGACCATCTAAGGAACCTGAAGGTGCACAAGTCTGTGGGACCTGATGAGATGCATCCATGGGTCCTGCAGGAACTTGTGGATGAAGTGGCTAAGCCACTGTCCATCATAATTCAGAAGTCATGGCAGTCTGGTGAAGTTCCCGCTGACTGAAAAGGGGAAACAGAATGCCCTTTCTTAAAAAGGCAAATAAGACCTAGGAAACTACAGGCCGGTCAGTCTCACCTCTGTGCCTGGCAAAATCATGAACCAGATCCTCCTGAAACTATGCTAAAGCACATGGAAAATAAAGAGGTGATTTGTGACAGCCAACATGGCTTCACTAAGGGCAAATCATACCTGACAAATTTGGTGGCTTTCTATGACAGGGTTGCAGCACTGACAGATGAGGGAAGTGTGACTGTTGTCATCTACCTGGACTTGTGCAAAGCTTTTGACACTGTTCTGCACCATATCCTTGTCTCTAAACTGGAGAGACATAGATTTGATGGGTGGACCACTCAGTAGATAAGGAATTGGCTGGATGGTCGCACTCAAAAGAGTTGCAGTCAATGCCTCAATGTCCAAGTGGAGACTGGTGATGAGTGGCATTCCTCATGGGTCTGTACTGGGACCAGCACTGTTCAACATATTTGTCAGCGACATGGACAATGAGATTGAGTGCACTCTCAGCAACTTTGCAGACGACACCAAGCTGAGAGGTGCGGTTGACACACTGGAGGGAAAGGATGCCATCCAGAGGGACCTTGAATGACGTGATAGCTGTGCCCATGCGAACCTCATGAAGTTCAACAAGGCCAAGTGCAAGGTCCTGCACCTGGGTTGGGGCAACCCCCAGTATACAGGCTGGGTGGAGAATGGATTGAGAACAGCCCTGAGGAAAAGGACTTGGGGGTGTTGGTGGCTGAAATGCTCAACATGGCCCGACAATGTGTGCTTGCAGCCCAGAAAGCCAACCATGTCTTGGGCTGCATCAAAAGAAGAGTGACCAGCAGGTCGAAGGAAGTGATTCTGCCCCTCTACTCCACTCTCATGAGACCCCACCTAGAGTGTGGCGAATGAGGAGACGGGACGCAGCTTGATGCAAGCAAATGTCGGTTTATTGTACAGGAGCACAACTTTATATACACTTTCAAAGGCTGCGCGTCTTAAACCAATTGGTTCCTGAGGCTAACCCTTGCATACTAGGCAATCCCTGATTGGCGGCTAATTAACAGCAAGGTGTTGCCTTTCCTTGGCGCCAACTTTGGCGCCATCCGTTTCCCGCTCCCCTGTGCTCTGCAAACAGGCCTCATCATGTTAATTGCTGTCTAGACAAGCTCATCATGTTGATTGTTGTCTAGACAAGCCCGAGCACATTCCCCTCAGCTAACTGATTGCCACGCATGGTCCTAGTTTCCAGCCTGCTCCTGCATCTCCCCCTTCCTGTTACACAAAAGAACCCCTGAAACCGAGCAAAAACAAGGCACAAGTAATAGAACAAATAAAAAACCAACTAAGACATGATATCAATGTCAAAATAACCCACTGTCCTTGTTCCATACAATTTTACAATTTCCCCTTTTTGCTTTTTGAACAGCTAGTACCAGGTTTGCCATGTTCTGCAGGGCCCTTGCAAACATGACAGCAACCAAGGTAATAGCAAACAAACAATACTGCCAATTGAGTGAATGAATGCTAAAAAGGCTGAAATTTTCTCAGATTTTGATAACATGTTGCTGCAGTGGGGCGCCTAAAATCCACGCAGCACATACCATCAAAATCCTCACAGCCATGTCCCTGAACCAACAACAAAGGCAGTAGCAATTTTGACTCACATTCTTAACTGCCTACCAAACAAGGTGATTTAACTCTTTAATGCTTTTCCTACTGTTACTCTGGGTAAGATAAGAACCGCTGCGATACGTTCCTATCATAGCCTCCTACTACATTAACATCTACAGAAAAACAATTATCGACAAAGTGTAAACAATATCATCTTTCTTTTAAATTAACATTATACATAGATGGAAGGGCACACCAAACAAGAACTGGTTCAATCAAAAAGTTCGAAACATCAAACATCGCATGCCTTCTTTGAACACACCTCTGGGGTCATTCCCTTCATTCCCTCTCTTTTTTATGCAAAGAGAGACACTTTACCATAACAGAGAAGCCCCTATTGATATCTCTGAGCCCGGACACAAACCGCAGCTGTATGCGCCACCAGGCTCAGGGCAGAAATCATTCATGTAGTTACATAACTATACCTAAACAGTAATCTTCACAGTTTTTATTTCATTCTCTAGGGTCGGTGTCGGTATCAGTTGTCTGCAATAAAGGTTCACGGAAAGGTCTTACATTCTTCGCTGGGATCCATCTAGGTCCTTTTTCTGTAGAGACACAAGCATAACCTTTTCCCCATGTAACAAGAGGATATGGTCCCATAATTTTACCTGTTTCTGGATCTCGGACCAATACTGGGGCTTTAACCCGTGCCTCGAAAGAGGTATTTGCAGTGAAATGTCGAACTATCGGTGGATTGTTATCTATTAAAGAACAATTCAAAAAATTAAAAACATACAATGCTTTCTGTAACCATTCCTCCGGAATAGCCATTCCCATTCCCCCTTTTTGTTGTTGTAATAAACGCTTTAGAGACTGATGAGACCGTTCAATGAGAGATTGACCGGTGGGGGAATGAGGAATGCCAGTAATATGAGTTACACCCCATAGGGCAAAAAAGTTTTTTATAGTGGTTGAAACATAAGCTGGACCATTATCTGTCTTTATCTTTAAGGGAATACCCAATGTAGCAAAAGCACGCATTAAATGTCTACGAACATCTCGTGCTTTTTCTCCTGTGTGACAAGAGGCAAACAAGGCACCTGAAAATGTATCAATGGAAGAGTGGATATATTTAAGGTTACCAAATTCAGAATAACGTGTAACATCTGTTTGCCATAATTGTAGGCTTTGTAATCCTCTAGGATTAACTCCTGTAGCAATTGATAGGAAAGAGTGTTTTTGGCAATCAGGACAGACAGCAATAATATTTGATGCCTGTTGAGAAGTAAGGTCAAACTGTCGTTTAAGAGCTCCAGCATTTTGATGGAAAAAAGAGTGACTTAGTTTAGCTTGTGCAATACGGCCTGGCAGTACTTGAACTGGTAATGTCAGTAGATCAGCTCGTCGATTGCCTTCTGCAAGAAAACCAGGTAGTGAGGTGTGAGACCTAATATGCATAACAAAATAAGGTGCAGATCGAGAGTCCAAAAGGAAAATAAGTTCCTGTAACAGGGTAAAAAGTTGTGAATGTGAAACATTCCGCAGCACAGAAGCTTCAGCTCGTGTAACAATACCTGCAACATAAGTGGAATCAGTAACAAGGTTGAGTGGTACGTTCCATTTTCGGAAAACACGAACAACTGCATTCAGTTCTACTATTTGAGGTGAACCGGAGACTGTCTCTATATCCGAATCCCATTGTCTCCGTTGATCATCCCACCACAGAAGAACAGATTTATGTGATTTGCCTGATCCATCTGTAAAGACAGTAAGCGCCTGTAAGGGTTGTTCGCTTCTTCTGGGTTTTAACATCAGACGAAAATCAATGTTAAACAGTTTGTGTGAAGGTGGATGAGAAGTTATTTGGCCTGTATAGTCGGCAAGTGCCATAACAAAGGTGTCTGATTGCTGATAAAGCCATTCTAAGCATACCGTTGTTATTGGTAGACAAATACAGACAAAATCTTTCCCTGATAAGGTTAACAGGCGTGATCTAGCTTTAACAATCAGAGAGGCAAACATTTCATGTTGTGTCAAAATAGTTTTTGTAGACTGGTTAGGTAAAAAGATCCATTCAATAATTAACAAGGGGTCCGAGTTCTGAAGGTCCCATTGAAATATCAGGGCATGAGGCTGTCGAGCAGGGTTTAAAATAATCAAGTAAAAAGGTAGTTCAGGGGCCCATCAGTGGGCCTGTCGAGAAGCGATAGCTGAGGCAACCTTTTGTAAAGATGTATCTGCTTCAGAGTTAAGATTACGTGGAGAACAAAGATTAGTGTCCCCTTTTAATAGTTCAAACAGAGGACCCAAGTCTGTATTAGAAATTCCCAATAGTAGTCGAACCCAATTTATTGTTCCCAGTAATTTTTGTGCATCATGCAGGTTTCTTACATTGGTATTGATCTGCAATGGTTGAGGAACAATAGTTTGTGCTCTTATTCGCCAGCCCAGATATTTCCAAGGGGGAAACTTCTGGACCTTTTCTGGTGCTATACAGAGACCTGCCGAATTCACGGCATCTGTGACAAGGGCTACAGCTTTCTCCATGACTTCGTGATGTTGTGCTGCCACCAAAAGGTCATCCATATAATGATACAATAACACAGTAGGCATAGCATTTCGGACAGGACTGAGTATTTTCGCAACATACCATTGACACATTGTAGGGCTATTTTTCATGCCTTGTGGCAGTACAACCCACTGATATCTCTGCAACGGAGCTTGCATGATGATGCTTGGAATTGAAAAAGCAAATTTTGGGGCATCATCTGGATGTAACGGGATACTGAAAAAACAGTCTTTAAGATCTATGACAGTTAGATGCCAGTGTCGAGGGATCATAGTTGGAGACGGGAGCCCGGGTTGGAGGGCTCCCATATCTTCCATAGCATCATTAATTTTTCTGAGATCATGGAGCAAGCGCCACTTGCCAGTTTGTTTTTTAATAACAAAAACTGGTGAATTCCATGGGCTGGTAGAGGGCACAATGTGTCCTTTGGACAGTTGCTCTGAGACTAAGTCTTGAAGCGCGCAAAGTTTTTCCAAAGGAAGGGGCCATTGATCCACCCAAATAGGAACATCAGACTTCCAAGTTATTTTTAGGGTGTCACGCACTTCAATGGCCCCATCTAAAAATATGTACGGATAGACATTCCCCATTGTGACAACACATCACGTCCCCACAAAACCATAGGGACAGGTAGCACAAAAGGTTTAACAGAAGCCACATGTCCCTCTGGTCCTTGAATTTGAATTAGTTCCAAACTCTGACGACTATTACCGGTCCCCCCTATCCCAGCCAGGGCCTGAGAGACATTAGTCAGTGGCCATTGCGGAGGCCATTTGGCTTGAGAAATTACTGTGACATCAGCTCCAGTGTCAATGATCCCATTTAGTGCTATTTGTTGGTCATTGTAAATAAGGGTACACTGATACATAGGTCGCTGTGGAGAAATGGATTGTACCCACAAAATGTGAGGTAACCCTGTAGATCCAAAACTTCCTTTCCTCTGCGGAGGGTGATCAGAGGTAAGAGAGCTTACCCCTGCCGGAATCAGAATCAGTTGCGCTATTCGACTACCCTGAGGTATCGTACAGGGTGGAAATGGAGTCCATGCCATAATTTTGATTTCGTCCACGCTGTCAGAGTCAATAACACCTGGTAAAACAAATAGACCAGACAATGTTGTGGAAGATCTACCAATTAATAGAGCCTGTGTATCAGGGGGTAATGGTCCTTTGACATTTGTTGATAATAAATGAACCGAGGAATCGAGCAACTTTACTGTGTGTGAGGTTGCCAGGTCCAATCCGGCGCTGCCTGAGGTTGCTGGACAGAGACTTGAGGTGTCGGTACTTCTCTCCGAGCTTGTTGAAATGTCAGCTGTGGCATTTGTGTCTGCGCGCGTCGCTGCCCCGCGCTCTGCGGTCCGTTTCCCTGTATCGGTTGTCCCTGGAAATCATACTTAGATCGACATTGATTAGCATAATGACGCCCTTTCCGACATGTCGGACAAACTCCAGGACCAGGAGGTTGTTGTTTATTCCCCGCAGCCCGCGCAAGACAATTTCTCTTTAAATGGCCAGGCTTACCACAACCATAGCAATTCCCCACACCACGCATTGTTGCAAAAGCAGCAGCCATAGCTTCAAACTTATGGTCAACCGTACCGATTCGGTTACATGCTTCCACCATTTCCACCAGAGTGGGGTTTGGGTTGGGAAGAGACTTCAATAACCTTTTACAATCAGCATTAGCATTTTCAACAGCTAGTTTTGTTAGCAATATATCCCGAGCTTCCGCATTATCTACTTGACGTTCCAAAGCCTGTTTTAGTCTATCAATAAACTGCATATAAGGTTCTCGAGACTCCTGAGTGATGTTAGTAAAAGCTTTTTGTGGCTTTTGTACATCAGGAACCTGGAAAAAAGCCTTTTTTGCCTCTTCTCTAATTGCCTCGAGAGCCGCACGGGGGCAGTGTTGAGCCTGTGTTACCGGATCAACATGTGCCCCGGTGCCCATAAGATGTTCTATTGTTAATGCAGCTAATACAGGATCATTATGATTAACATACGTGAGCAGGAGTGCTTGCAGTCCTCCTCTCCAATGCGACTCCCACAACGTATACTGAGTCGGGGTTAGTAACAATCGTGCTAAAGATTTCAAATCATGAGGAGTCATGATATAAGTATCAAACACAGAAGATAACAGGCTTATAGAATAGGGAGAAGAAATACCATGTTCTGTAACCGTGCGGCGCAGTTCTTTAACAACCGAAAAAGAAAGAGCCTCCCATCGTGCTCCCCCTGCCCGACCCTGAGAATACAAGACCGGAGCAACTATAGTTTTAGCCATTTCTAAATCCCCCTCCTTTAAGGCTTGTTTCTTTATTTTTGCCCACACATCACACAGATTAGGAAGGTATAAATCAGGTTCTTTTTCACGGTCTATCGGTCCTGGGTCAAAAGGATCTTCTTCTGGCGGATACCCCACTGCATTGACACCCAGGGGTCTAGAGCACTGTGACTTAGAGGCTGATGAGGAAAGAGCTGTAGGAGCTTGCGATTCCTCCTCCTCTCCTTCCTCTGCTTTCATAGTCTCAAAAATAGCTCTCCACGAAGAGAGCAGACGGTGGGACTCAGTATTGCCTTTTGTCGCAGAATCCCATAATTTCACCCCTGTGTCGTCCCAAAGTTCCCGCGTAAAAATTGTAGATACAGTCACTGCGGGCATATTTACTCGCACCCACCTGAGCATTGCTTTAAGGTCTTGTCCAGAGATATTTTTCTTATGTTTATTAAGAAGACCTTTCATAAGCTCATAAACGTCTCCTTCTGGGGACGAAGCCTGATTCCCCATTACGGATTCCCCACAGCTCACCTCTCACCTCCGGAGGGATTTCTGGCCGGCTCCTGCTTCCTTTCAGCAGATCATTCAAAGTTCTGTGGGATTCGCTGCATGTCGCTCAGATAGGCGATTCGAGAGCCCTTCACGTTAGATCCTTAAACGTATCACGTCGGGGTCACCAATTTGCGGCGAATGAGGAGACAGGATGCAGCTTGATGCAAGCAAATGTCGGTTTATTGTACAGGAGCACAACTTTATATACACTTTCAAAGGCTGCGCGTCTTAAACCAATTGGTTCCTGAGGCTAACCCTTGCATACTAGGCAATCCCTGATTGGCGGCTAATTAACAGCAAGGTGTTGCCTTTCCTTGGCGCCAACTTTGGCGCCATCCGTTTCCCGCTCCCCTGTGCTCTGCAAACAGGCCTCATCATGTTAATTGCTGTCTAGACAAGCTCATCATGTTGATTGTTGTCTAGACAAGCCCGAGCACATTCCCCTCAGCTAACTGATTGCCACACATGGTCCTAGTTTCCAGCCTGCTCCTGCACTAGAGTACTGTGTTCAGCTCTGGAGCCCCCAACATAAGAAGGACATGGACCTGTTGGAGCAAGTCCAAAGGAGAGCCACAAAGATGATCAGAGGGCTGGAGCACCTCTCCTATGAAGAAAGGCTGAGAGAGTTGGGGTTGCTCAGCCTGGAGAAGAGAAGGCTCTGGGGACACCTTATTGCAGCCTTTCAATATTTAAAGGGGGCCTACAAGAAAGCTGGTGAGGGACTTTTTACAAGAACATATAGTGATAGGACAAGGGGGAATGGTTTTAAACTGAAAGATGGGTAGATTTAGATTAGTTATTAGGAAGAAATTCTTTACTGTGAGGGTGGTGAGGCACTGGAACAGGTTGCCCAGAGGAGTTGTGGATGCCCTATCCCTGGAAGTGTCCAAGGCCAGGCTGGATGGGGCTTTGAGCAATCCGGTCTAGTGGAAGGTGTCCCTGCCCATAGCAGGGGGTTTGGAACTACATGATCTTTAATGTCCCTTCCAACAAAACTGTTCTGTGATTCTGTGACATTGCTATGTCAATAACAATGTCAGACCAATCTAGTTGCCTTCATTGATAGGCTAACTAACCTGGCAGGTACAGGGGAGAAAATTAATGAGATTCCTCTTGATTTTAGTAAGGTTAATGTGAAATAGGAATTTTTGATACAGCAGCAAAGGAAATATGTTGAAGAGAAACAGAACAAAATTAAAATCTGCCCTCAGATTAGTTATGAATGATTCGTCAAGCTAGAAAGGGACTCTGAATGTGTTCTGTCAATGCATTTCTATTTGCTGCTGTATTAATGACTTGGATGACAGAATAAGGAAGAGACTGATCAAATCTGAAGACACCAAGCTGAAGGGAAGTATTTGCAAGCACTTCAGAGAACGGGATCAGAATTCTAAATGGTCTTGATAGAGTAATGGAGCGATCTGTAATCAATGAGATGAAATTTAATAAAGATCAGTGCAAAGTGCTACCTTCTGGAAGAAGAGAGTAAATGCATAAATATGAGCTTTGAAATAACTGACTAGATGGTGTTTCTAAAGAAAAGGAGTCTGGGGCTACAGTGACCAAAACCTCAATATGGGTAGCGCAGTGACAAAACAAATCTGACTCTTGGCAGAGTTAAGAGGTGTTATAAAGAACAAGGATTATTCGTTCTACTCAGCATTTGCAGGACTTTTGCTCTGGTTTGCATGCTACATTTTAAGAAATGCACAGACAAATTAGGAAGATTGTAGAGGAGAGAAACAAGACAGAACAGAAAGTTAGGAAATATTTGTGAAAAAATATTAAAGGATTAAAATTTTAATTTAGAAAGGGTGGTAGAAGAAGCAACATAATAACAGTACTTAAAAAATAGATACAAAGAAAAGTAAATTATCAACCTCAACTGGAGACAGATCAAGAAACAATTTGCCTAATTTGCAATGAAGTAACTTCTTGCTATTAGAGCAATCTTTCAAACTGTAAAGGTAGACAGACAATCAGTGAAACAGAGAGAAATGGAAGTTATGGGACCTCTTTAGTGACTTTTAAGAATAGGACAGATAAACATTTTTTCAGGAAAGAGCTAGCCCAATGATTTCCTAACTCTAGTTTGGGGCTACAATGACATATCATATAATACTAGGTAACTATGTCAAATGTTTCACTGATAGTTTGTAAAAATAGATTATTTCAGCATGCTTAAAGGCTGGATGATAAAAGTTGCATAGCCATGAGAAATTGTGAGCACTGACAGAGGCTCATGGGGAATATTTAGCATAGGCCTATGAACTAGACACTGTTCTGGGGTTCCCACAGCCCCCGTTGGCAGGGAACATTTTGATTTCATGCCACTTCTTTCTTAGTGGTGCAGTTGACAAGTTTGGCTTACTATGGCTCTGAATATCCTTTTCTAGGTCAAATCAGTTTGCTACACTTCTTATTAGGGTCACCCAGGCATACATCAGCATTTCCCTTTGTGCTTTGCAGATGTGCTATGTGCACTCTATTCCAGAGAAAAATCCTTTACGGCACCACATTTGAAAACATGATGAGTCTCAGAATCCCTCAAACTGTCAAAGTCCCTTTATTATAAAATTCTGACAAAAGACAAAATCAAGATATTTGACACAAATTAAGGGTCCATGCTCCAAGTATGGAATGATGTGGTAAAGTATATGAAACAGTCCTGTGCTCCCAAATCCACCCACAATGACTTTATCCATGAACAACTATTAAATTTAAAAAAAATTTGGCCAACATGTTATCTTCTTTACAATAACGACTTAATGAATATAGGTGAACAATTAATTGTTTATGGAAACAAGTCACCCCCATCCTATTACAGAACTTACAAACCTGAGAAAAAGTTCCACCAGATATTTAGTATTATTTTGTCTTCCATGACCTCAGCTCCAAAGGTTTGTTTTATTTTTGTAAGAACTGACATTTTACATGGCATTTTTGCATGAAGCCTATTACAACTGGCACTCAGTTCCAATAAGACTTTTAATGAAGTGCATTAACAATAGAAGAGTAACTGTGGCTAAAAATCTACCTTTCTCGTCATATTCTATTAAACTTCAGCATATAAGAAAATGAAAACAGAAAGGATCATTAATGTAGAGATGATACACCCACAAACATACAGATGGAGAGCATGTGTACAGCACCATGTATTACTGATTTAGGGATCCTCCTAGGTAGTCTGGATGGCTAAGTGGTACAGTGCAATGCATCATCACACAGAGATGTGACATCAAATCCCAGAAGCAGTCAGTATTGTCTGGTGCATATGCTAATTATCATATGGTCTGAACTATTTGGGTGAAAATTTACTCTCTGTTCTTTGGCACCATGGAAAGCCCAAGTTGGGGAATGAGTGGAAAGAAAGGAAAGCCAAAAACTCACCAACTAAAATTCAACTGAACCTGATGAAGGAAGAAAATTGAGGATTCCATAAAGCAATACTGTGCAAATAGGATTGGGCTGCATTCCTAATGTATGGTTAGTTCGTATCATCATACCTAAGTGATAATGTGATTTTTAGAACCATTCTTAAGGTCATTGTATATATCATATTTTCTGAAGTCTTCAATTTTTAAATAATTTCCAGGGACAACAGATGGATTTTTTTGTGCTAGAGCATGCTTCTTGCAAGGAAATATATTAAAAGGTTATATGTTTGCAGCATTCTAAATGCCAAGATGTTATTTCTCTTAAAAATTCTCATAAAATTCAGCATTTTCTTTCAAATACCAGCTCTTTACATCAAAAAGAGGTGTAAAAGTACCTCAGAACCTCAATTTACTACAGATCATATTAACTGTCTCAGGGTCAAGAGGCTTATCTTCACATGCAGTACTTCTGTCATTCTTAGTGAAATGAACTTAGGTTGTGAGACTGCTTAGGTTTTATATTCTGGCTGGGAGACCACTAACCTTTTGGGGTAGTCATGGTGGTAGTGGAAACAATGTGGAGCACAATTCTCTTCAAACTCTGTAGGTAGCTACTCTAGCACTACTACTATTCTGAATTAAAAGACACTGAACTCTTTTCAGAGAAAATGTATAACCATGGTCCTGTTTGCCTGTGGCATTGCGAGTCCTATGGCAAATGTCTTTGCACATCCTTCCTGAGCAGAATTGTATTAGTTTATTTGCCTAAAATAAACCTGAAACATCTACTGTTTTTTCAGATATGTTGAATAACCTTATTTATAAAGACTTTTTTTCAGATTGAGTTCACAAGCCAACAAGGAAGACCCCTCTTTTCTCGGGTGAGCTTTTAGGGCTATAAGGGTACCAGAGTATAGGCTTTTATTTTCATTATTTGATTCTCATAACACCAAAATATATATTGAATGCATCTTATAAAAAAATCACATCAACTTCTACAAAAGGTATGAAAAAGGTCTTCAGAATATCCCACAGTATGACAGTTAGGACACACCACTGAGAACAGCAACCAATGTAGGCTCAAAACCTCTCACACAGAAAAGGAAATTAAATCCAGCTGCCTACATGAGTTGCAAGTGCTCTAAACACTGGCCTCTATGGTTAAAAAAGAACCCTGCCATTGAAATTGTCAGTTTGGAAAGAGTTCCTAATTCCTTCTCTTTATTTTCATTGCAAATGTACAGATGGAAACAAAACAATGGAGTCCTTTGCAAGCCACACAGTCCCTTTCACCACAGTCTTACCAGTTTTAAGAGAGACCAAAATATTTTCTTCACTCTGATATTTTTTACCTCCAATTCTTGGGTAATAATATTCTTTTGGAGATAAAAGAGAAGATTCTTGGACTGACTGAAATATTTTGTTTTAGTTTGGCCACAGAAACAGGACTTTCCCAGCCCAATGATTTAGTCAGTTGCAGGTCAGATAGGATATGCTCCCTACCTGTACACAGGAACCTACTTCTTGTCTTTAAAATGCTGGGCACGTATCTGGTAGAGCATAGCTGAAAATGATTATCAGAGCATTTATTTCTAGGTCCTTCTTCAGTGTATACTATGTTCAGATCAGATAATTATAGACACTCTTACAATGGAGTTTAAAAATCCATCATAAAATTCATATTGACAAAGTGTCAACAATTAGACTATAATTTCTTTGCAGTTCATAATGTCCCCAAAGTCCAATTGTCTGCTTTTCCTGTTATATATTGATACACAAGTATAAGTAATATATTTTACAGACCTCTCATATTCTTCCATTATTTTAATTAAGTCTGTCTAGTTGAAGATTAAAACTTTCCTTCCTAGGACATGTCAACTGTGTAACATAACAGATTGCATTTTACCTAAACCAGAAATCTTCTAGTAAGTTAATACTTTCATGTTTGTGACTCCATTATTTCCCAGATATTTTTTTCTTTTTTGGGCATAGCTCAGTACAGATCAGCAACATCAAAAATCAGGTTGAAATGTATGTGGGAAAACTGATATTGGACAGGTTGCTTAAGCTGAAGAGTTGAAACTATTTCTTCAGCTCTGAATCTTTGAAAAATTGTATTCTACTAGTAGATCTTCCAAGCATTCCTTTAACAGTCATACACATCTGAAAATGACAATAAAACACTGTGTCTATATAATTTGTGTGAGGTATAGCCAAAATAATCACACATTATTAATGCTGATCTATAAACAAGCTACTTCCAGTCTCAATTTGCTCAAGGAATACAGTGGCAATGTCCTTTCAATCACCATGAGAAGCAACATGCTGGCTGAAGTTTTTTTAGATACTTTAAAACCCAGTTTATATGTCTTCTTTAATGTAAGACACCAAACATTGGATGTGCTTTGCTCAACAGACACTCTGGTGTCTGTTATGTTTCTAGTTTATACTATATTTGCCACCTGCTCAAGTTGCCAATACCTGATTACATAGAATTGTGTTTAAATAAATGGTTATTATTAATTAGCTGATGCAATGAATCAATACACCAAGCAAAACAATAAATGTCTGGAAGAAGAAACAAGCTCAGCTCCAGTGGATTTTGGTGTCACTTTTCAACTCCACAGTTTTGCATATGCCAGGAGGCATACTTTTTGACATATTTTTACTGTGAACATGACATTTTGGCTTGGAATATGCCTGGAATTTGTTTAAAACTTGACAGGCTTATATTCTTGAACCCCATTCCATGCAGGTCTAAAGCTCTGTTGACAATGTCAGGGACACTGGTGCTCCAGGAAGCTTGCCCAGCCCTGGCACGTGCCCTGGATGAGCAGACAGGTTCCTCTGGCTTCTAAATAAACAACTTGCTCTGGCTTTAAATTGCCCCTGTCCTAGAGGCTGAACAACACTTTTGCATCACAGTGAGCTAGCACAAAATGTGAACTACTTGTCAGCTGTCAGTGAAGATATGGGGAGTTTCCCAAAACGGAAAATGGCTGGAATGAGTACACCCAATGCTCCTGACTTGATGAAAGTCCATCGGAACCACTTAATTTCTCAGTTATCTTTCTTCAAAAAAGCAAAATGATTCTGTGGTGGTTTGACCCTGGCTGAATGCCAGGTGCCCACCAAAACTGCTCTATCACTCCTCTCCTCAAGCAGACAGGGGAGAGAAAATATAACAAAATAAGATAAGGACAGGGTCATCACTGAGCAATTACCATCACTGTCAAAACAGACTTGACTTGGGGAAACTAGTCCAATTTATTACCATCCAAATCAGAAAAAAACCCACCTTCCCTCTCCCCTCCCTTCTTCCCGGGCTTAACTCAATTCGTGATTTTTCTACCTCCTCCTGCCGAGCAGTGCAGGGGAATGAGGAATGAGGGTTATGGTCAGCTCTTCACACATTTCTGCCACTTCTTCCTCCTTACGTTATTCCTCTGCTCCAGCATGGGGTCCCTCCCATGGGAGACAATCCTTCACAAACTTCTCCAACGTGGGTCCTTCCCATGGGCTACAACTCTTCAATAAATGCTCCAGCATGGGTCCTTGCCACAGGGTGCAGTCCTTCAGGAATGGACTGCTCCAGCGTGGGTCCCCCTCAGAGTTGCAAGTCCTGCCAGAAAACCTGCTTCAGCGTGAGTTTCCCATGGGTCACAGCCTCCTTCATGCATCCACCTGTTCTGCATGGGGTCCTCCACAGGCTGCAGGTGGATATTTGCTCCACCGTGGACCTCCATGGGCTGCAGGGGGACAGACTGCCTCACCATGGTCTTCACCATGGGCTGCAGGGGTATCTGTGCTCTTATGCCTGGAGCACCTCCTCCCCCTCCTTCTTCACTGACCTTTGTGTCTGCAGTTGTTTCACATAGTCTCACTCCTCTCTCCCGCTGGCACAGCTTATAATTTTTTTTTAACCTTCTTAATAGGCTATCACAGAGGTGCTACCACCATTGCTGATTAGCTCAGCCTTGGCCAGAAGCAGATCCATCTTGGAGCCAGCTGGCATTGGCTCCATTGGACACAGGGGAAAGTGTCTGGCATCTCACAGAAGCTACCCCTGTAGTCCCCCTGCTACGAAAACCTTGCCATGCAAACCCACTACATTAGGTTTAATAACCCATTACCATTGTTTCCAATCCTTCTGGAGCACAGTATCTCACTGTTCAGACTCCTAACCCCCTTTCTTATGGCCATTTAATTTGCGCCTTTTATTTTGCACTCATGCTATTTTCTACTTTATTATAGAGTCATCTCTCCAAAGGTCAAAGCCCAAAGAAATAATCTACATCCTGAAATGTTCTAATTTATACCTTTAAGTGCCCAGAGAACAAGCAGAAAACCACATTTTTTTATGGAAAACCATGTACTCCAATGTAAGGTATATATACATTCTTTTCAGAAATTCTCTTTCCTCTCACTTAGGTTTTTTATGAATGCAGAATTCAACTTTAAAAAAAAAACCTAGGAAATGGTAATCAAAAGGAATGCTATAAATGCTAATTAATTGCTGAATATTAAATAAGCAATGTTTCAAGAATTCATATTTCTCAAGCACTTAATTAGGAAGGACTTACTTATTTCATCCTTGATAGCCTTAGCTATATATGAAAATGAAAAAGGAAAAGACATTTAAAACTTGATTTTTAAGAGTGTGGAGGGCTTCAGCTCTCTCTGCAGCAAATTCTTATGTGTATGATATTGGCCATGGCTGTAAAAAAAGGAAAAAATAAAAAAGGAGAGCAACCAAATGAATCACTAATTTTCAGTTAAGCATACCTAGGAAAGTATCACAGTTCCTTCACGATAAACCAAATATTACAAAACCCAATACAGTAAAAAATAAGGTAATGAGATCTGTATTGACTGATTGTCTTAATAATGCTTAAAAGCGAAAGCAAACACTTGTGTTTATGACCATTTCCCATCTCTAGGATTCCTATGCAGAATGTATTGAGTTTGGTTTTGTGTTCAAATATTTCCATATAAGAAAGGAGTGCTGCATTTCCTGGAATTTTTAATTAATAGTGATATCAGTGATGTCTAATAAAAACAACTTAAGTATATTTAAATAATGAAATAGTTATTTTATGATGCCATTAACCTCCTTGTGACTTCTACCACTGTTACCGATTAGTTAATAAGTTAAAATCGATTGATTCTATTTGATTAATTAATTGATTTTATAAAATCATATAATAGAGTTAAAATGTAGAAGGCTAAGGAAAAAAAAAATTATAGGAAACTTGCATATACGCAATAAGAGACGTTATGGAATCTTTTGTACGTCTTGTACCAAGGCTAGAAGAAGGGCCTGGAACTATTGTAATAACTCTAGGGTTGGAAGGTTCCATTGTATTTAACCAGTCTTCTGTACGCAGAGGTGCATTGAAATGTCAGAATATGAGATTAATGGGAACTGGGGAGAGTCGACTGGAACAGCTTGTAGGTGCCTGCCAAGAAACTGTGAACTTTAGTAAAAGGTAATTCCGGCAGGGGGAGATCGCGACCACCGACTCATATACCACCTACCCAAATCGTACCCTAGACCCATTTCTAGACCTTTCTAAGCTTTGCTGCGCATAATCGGATATAGGAGGAGAGTATGTAAATGATTTACGGGAAATGTTATAATTATGTATGAATAATTAATGAATATGTATGAATAAGTTCTATATATGGAATCTGATTTTGGGACCTGGTGTGCGTTGATCGTGAGAGGACTCGCTGACGCACCCGGCCGTCAATAAAGAAGTGTCTGCTTATTTACATCACATTGGTGTCGATAAGTTCTTCATTCCGAGATTTCGGTAACAGTTTTGGCGACCCAGATGGGACCTCGCTGAAGGAGACCGGAGGAGTCGGGGACCTGATCGGTTCCGGCCGGCACCGAGGATTTCTCGGGGACACCCATCGATCCCCGATCCGTAAGGCTCTTTGTGACGTACCCTGGATATTTGGTAAGACACTTCTTTTTTATTTGTAGTAAGTGGGTGGGAGTCCCACTAAAGTAAGTAAGTAAGTGCACTAGAGAAAGTGGGGGGGAGTCCCACTATAATAAGTGTATGGTAAGGAGTGGGTTGGAGACCCACCAGTGAGTTTGAGTCTCACTGAGTAAGTCTGCCTGTCAGACGCGGTGAAAGCTGCGCAGGGTTGGACTAAAAGGATCCTTGTGGAAGTGGAAGCCTAGGCGCCTGCCCGTAAGACATAAGCGAAAGCTATTGCAGGGTTGGACAAAAGTGGAAACGAGAGAAACTATATGCTATAGTGTTCTCTAAGGTAGTGCCTCTAACAAGAAGTTAGAAGAAGTTTTTGGTGTTCTTTGTTGTATTGTGAGTTTGTGTATTAAGAAGAAAATTAAGAGGTATAATATTGTGTTATATGTTTGTTTTCTTTGTTGTTCCGTGAGTTTGTGTATTAAGAAGAGAAATTAAGAGGTATAATATTGTGTTATATGTTTGTTTAAAGTAACTGTGGGAAAGTGTGAGTGTGGCTGTAAGAGTGAGACTGTGGAGTGTGGATCCGCGGATCGGAGTGATAGAGTTGAATAATTGTGTATTGTACTGTGGGTAATTACACCATGGCAACTAAGTTAACTTGGTTGTTTAAATGTAAAAGCTTGGGTAATCTTGTGTTAAATGATAAAATCCCGAAAAATTCTCCATTGGGATGTTTACTGGCGCATTGGGGGGATTTATATGAGGATTTGTCAAAGAGCCAGATGATTGAATATTGTAATAATTGGTGGCCACTATATATACATTAGAAGATCAGGAAAAGTGGCCCACGAATGGGACACTGAATTATAACACTATTTTGCAGTTAATGTTGTATTGTAAAAGAGAAGGGAAATGGAATAAAATGCCATATGTGGATTTGTTTTTTACTTAAGACAAAGAAAGGATTGGCAGGATGAATGTAAGCTAACTATTAGAGATAATTTGGTAATAGCTATAACTTCTGATAATAAGAAAGTGGAAAAAAAAATGTTGTTTAAATTGTGAGGTTGGGAGTGGATACAGGAGCGACATTTTTTTATTAAATACCTGTAAAAACTGGAATAAAAACAGGCCATTCCTGCAACCCCTGGATTTGAAATTTGGAAATAAGATAATTACACATGAATTTTTGTATGTACCAGTATGCCCGGTACCCTTGTTAGGAAGAGATTTGTTATCTAAATTAAATGCACAAATTGTTTTTGATGAAGGAGAACTCTTTTTGAAGATACCTGAGTCAAAAACGGGAGAAGTTTTGATGATACAAGAAAAGGTAAAGGAATAAGAAATTCCACCGGAGGTAAATTGGCAGTGATCCCTACTGTATGGGAGACAGATATTCCTGGCAAATCGAAACTAGCAGAACCTGTTAAAATAGATTTGAAGGAAGGCGCAGGAGCTGTGAGAATTAAACAATATCCAATCAAACCAGAAGTGAGACAGGAATTGAAGAAATTGATTGATAAATTCTTGGAGTATAAAATTTTGGAAGAATGTGAATCTGAGTATAATACTCCTATTTTACCAGTCAGAAAACCTTCGGGTGAATATAGACTGGTACAAGACTTGAGAGCAGTAAATCAAATAGTTAAGGACATTTATCCTGTGGTAGCAAACCCTTATACACTGTTAACAGCATTGAGGGAGAATTATCAGTGGTTTACAGCGCTTGATTTAAAAGATGCTTTCTTTTGTATACCTTTGGAAAAAGGAAGCAGAAAACTGTTTGCTTTTGAATGGGAAAATCCTCAAACCGGGCAAAAGATGCAGCTGACATGGACTAGATTACCCCAAGGATTTGAAAACAGTCCAACTATTTTTGGAAATCAATTAGCAAAGGAACTTGAAATCTGGAAACAGGATAAATCAAGGCCTGGACATTTACTCCTACAATATGTGGATGACATACTGATAGCTACAGAAGAAAGATTTATTTGTATACAGGTGACTATTGACCTTTTGAATTTCCTGGGACTAAATGGGTACAAGGTATCCAGGAAGAAAGCCCAAATAGCCTGCCAGACTGTGATATATCTCGGCTTTGAGATTTAAAAGGACAACGACAATTAGGAAAAAATCGCAAAGAAGCTATTTGTAGTATACCTGACCCGAGAAATATTCATGAACTCAGAGCATTTTTGGGAATGACTGGGTGGTGTCGCCTTTGGATCATGAACTATGGGCTAATAGCTAAACCGCTGTACGAGGCCCAAAAGAACTCTCCCTTTGTATGGGGCCCACAACAACAAAAGGCTTTTATAGAGTTGAAACGTGCCTTAATGTCTGCACCTGCCTTGGGACTGCAGGATCTAACCAAAGATTTCCAGCTGTTTGTACATGAAAGACAACACCTTGCACTGGGAGTGTTAACCCAGAGGATAGGAAGCTGGAAACGACCAGTCGGATACTTCTCTAAACAACTGGACACAGTGAGTAAAGGGTGGCCGAACTGCCTTCGAGCAGTGGCCGCAACAGTGATGCTCATTCAAGAAGCTCGGAAATTGACTTTGGGAAGAACAATGACAGTCTATGTTCCACACATGGTGATAACTTTCCTAGAACAGAAGGGGGGACATTGGCTGTCCCCCAGCCGAATGATGAAATACCAGATAGTATTGACTGAACAAGATGATGTGATTCTAAAGACAACTAACCTGGTAAATCCTGCAGTGTTTTTAAGTTCCATACAGGAAGAAGGACGACTGGAACATGATTGCTTGACTGCCATCGAGTATGTTTATTCCAGTCGTGAAGATCTGAAGGATGTGCCATTGGAGCGACCAGATTGGGAACTGTATACTGATGGAAGCAGCTTTATGGAACAAGGAGTTCGATACGCTGGATATGCGGTAACAACAGGGACTACAGTTATAGAAGCAGGAGCATTGGCGAGTACCACATCAGCCCAAAAGGCAGAACTCATCGCTTTAATTTGAGCCTTAGAATTAAGCAAAGACAAGAAAGTAAATATCTGGACTGATTCAAAATATGCCTTTGGGGTAGTGCATGTCCATGGAACTTTGTGGAAAGAGAGGGGGTTATTGTCCTCTCAAGAATCAAATATTAAGCATCAAACAGAGATTTTACGATTATTACAAGCAGTTCAAAAGCCAGATCAAGTAGCAATCATGCACTGTAAGGCACATCAGAGTGGGAATACAAAAATAATAGCTGGGAATAATTTAGCTGATAAGACTGCAAAAAGGGTAGCAAAGAAACAAGCATTGCAAATGGCAATAATTCCTTCTAAAACAGTAACCCTTCTCAGGGAAAAACCGAGATATTCAGAAGAAGATGACAAATTGGGTCAGTTATTAAATGCTAAGAAAAACTTAACAGGATGGTGGGTAACTCCTAACGGACAAGTAGTAATTCCACCTCCTTTGATGAGAGAAATAATTCAAATGAGACATCAAGAATGTCATTGGGGGGGGTAGAAGCCTTAGTAACATTTTTACGAAAGCAAGTAATATCAGTTAAGATGTTAGGAATAGCCAAAATGGTAACTGCAAAGTGTAAAGTATGTTTGAAAAATAATCCAGTGATTAAGAAAAAGGTTCAAATGGGTAGGCTGAAATCTGGTACAGAACCTGGAGATTACTGGCAAGTAGATTTTTCAGAGTTGCCTAGATACAATGGGTACCGGTACATCTTGGTAGGGGTTGATACTTTTACAGGATGGCCAGAAGCCCTTCCCTGTCGCACCACACAAGCAAAAAGAGGTTGTGAAGTGGTTATTACAAGTAATAATTCTGAGATTTGGAGTTTTTATTGGAAATCCTCTGACAGAGGTCCACACTTTGTTGCTGAAGTAGTCCAAAGTGTTAGAAAAATATTGGGTATTAATTGGGATTTGCATGTGTCTTGGAGGCCACAATCTAGTGGAAAAGTGGAGAGGATGAATCAAACTTTGAAACGACAAATAAGTAAAATTTGTCAAGAAACCAGTTTAAAGTGGCCTCAGGCACTTTCATTGGCATTATTATGAATCAGGGTACAGCCAAAGAGTGGAACCTCAGTCAGTCCTTATGAATTATTATATGGAAAACCATATGAGTCTCTAGAACCAAATCTAAACATACATGTAAAAGGAAAACAAGATGTGTAGAACTATTTGCTTTTTTTAAGGAAAACTTTGGCTGTGATTCGGAGTGCAGTAATTTGGAATAGACCTTTATCTCTGGAAAATTCAGTGCATGATTTCCAGCCGGGAGACTATGTTTATGTGAAGAATTGGATCTCCGAACCTTTGCAGGAGTGCTGGAGAGGACCCTTCCAGATACTGCTAACCACCTTTACAGCTATCAAAATTGCAGAATCGGATGCTTGGATATATTATATTTGAGTGAAGAAAGCACAGTGAAGAAAGCATCTACTCCGTGGAAGATTGTGAAATGTAACTCAGAGACTTAAAATTAATTTTGAAACATGTTTAATTTTGCATATCAGGTTATGATTGGTTATTGGATTTTCTTTTGGTTGGTAGTGTTGGTGGGATCATGGGCTGACTTGGTGGACAGGAACATAAGACAACTAGAAACAGAACAAGTGATTGACATTCCCAAACAAATGGCTGAGGAAAATTTGATGGTAGGATTGATTAAAGAATTTGCCAATTTACAAAACATCACACAGATCACTGCTTGTTTGCCAGTACCGAAGGCAGTAGGTGAATCTATTCCATGGGGAATTTTAACTATGAACTTGACTAACCTGGAACATAAAAATGAAACCAATTATTGTGAACAGAGGCCAGTGACTCAATGGTATGAGCAAATAAAAGTCATTAGAAAACAGTGGAAATCTCCAGGTAATCTGGCGGATTGTGAAAAATTGTTAAATTATGTTTTTACCAAAATAGGAAGATTTAAGACTGTGGGATGGTGTTCTTATGATGAACAATTTAAAATCAACGTGAGCAAATGTGTTATGAAATGGAAGTGTAACGAAACTGGCCAGAGCACCCAGGTAGTAGACCAGTGGGACTCTATATGGTCTATGTCCATATTTTCCCATTTTCAGTATATAGCAAGAATTTCTTGGTGTTTTACCTGGGATGGAAAGGTTTTTTTCAGTATTACCCTGGGTAGATGATAGGTCAACTACATCGGGAGAGAAGGAAAATAAAATAATGCCATGGTGGAAATGTGAAAAAGTGTATGACTGTAATAATGCAGACTTAGTAATTCAAAGAATTCCTCCGTTGGCTGCTGCTTTGAAATATGGTTGTTTTTGTCGAGGTCTTAAGAATACTCTCAATTTAACCAGCGCCTTTACAGTCAGAAGAGGAACTTTGTTTAGTTGTGGAAAATCTTCTATTTGAAGTCCAGGACATTTAGTTTGGGCATTAAGTGATGGAACCTGGACAACACACCTACCATTAGATGGTAAGGTAAAACAAATCACATTGGGCATGCCAACCTTGTGTCCAATTTGGAAGAAATCACCATTTAAAAGATCTCTAGAGAATCTAGAATTAAAACGAATAAAGAGATCAGGGATAAGTGATGATATCTGGAATGAACCATCTACAGGAGTGAAAATTGGCTGGGCACTGGAATCACTTTTAAATCCTATAGCTTCATATAGAAACAGAGCATGGCTCTATTATTTAACTGGTCAAGTGGAAAAATTGGCAAACGTTACCAAGAAGGGGTTTAAGGAATTGAATATACAACTACAGGCAACTTCCAGAATGACTTTACAAAATAGAATGGCACTAGATATGCTCCTACTTAAAGAACATGGAGTGTGTGGATATCTTAAGGATAAACTGGACCACTGTTGTATCCACATTCCAAATGTCACTCAGGATGTGGAACATGATCTAGATCTATTGGGAAAAATTGAAAAAGAAACTGAAACAATTCAAAAGGATATGTCAGAAGATTGGCTTGGGAAAATTTTTAACGAACTGGGATGGAATTTGAGCTCTTGGATACAATCTATAATTAAGACTTTGTTTCTGTTACTAGTTGTCTTTTTGATGAGCATGCTGATATATGCATGTCTGAAGAAACAGTTTACCAATAGAATTGCAGTGAGTCGTATGATTATGAGAGAAGTACCAACTATTTCACCAAGACATGATCCATTACCCAAATATGTTGAAACAAAAGATATATGAATAAAGTGAAAGTATTGAAATAATGATTTTCAACACTTTCAAAGGGGGGAAATGTTACCGATTAGTTAATAAGTTAAAATCGATTGATTCTATTTGATTAATTAATTGATTTTATAAAATCATATAATAGAGTTAAAATGTAGAAGGCTAAGGAAAAAAAAATTATAGGAAACTTGCATATACGCAATAAGAGACGTTATGGAATCTTTTGTACGTCTTGTACCAAGGCTAGAAGAAGGGCCTGGAACTATTGTAATAACTCTAGGGTTGGAAGGTTCCATTGTATTTAACCAGTCTTCTGTACGCAGAGGTGCATTGAAATGTCAGAATATGAGATTAATGGGAACTGGGGAGAGTCGACTGGAACAGCTTGTAGGTGCCTGCCAAGAAACTGTGAACTTTAGTAAAAGGTAATTCCGGCAGGGGGAGATCGCGACCACCGACTCATATACCACCTACCCAAATCGTACCCTAGACCCATTTCTAGACCTTTCTAAGCTTTGCTGCGCATAATCGGATATAGGAGGAGAGTATGTAAATGATTTATGGGAAATGTTATAATTATGTATGAATAATTAATGAATATGTATGAATAAGTTCTATATATGGAATCTGATTTTGGGACCTGGTGTGCGTTGATCGTGAGAGGACTCGCTCACGCACCCGGCCGTCAATAAAGAAGTGTCTGCTTATCTACATCACATTGGTGTCGATAAGTTCTTCATTCCGAGATTTCGGTAACACCACTAGGAGAAGATCCTTTTTTCAAGATCAAAATCAGGATGTTTATTTCAAGTCAGTTCAAGTTTAGGAGAGAGCAGTATTGACTCCATTACAAGATAGCACTATTAACAG
This sequence comes from Falco rusticolus, assembly GCF_015220075.1. Classification (NCBI taxonomy): domain Eukaryota; kingdom Metazoa; phylum Chordata; class Aves; order Falconiformes; family Falconidae; genus Falco; species Falco rusticolus. The sequence continues at coordinate 18,735,619 of NC_051209.1, read as the reverse complement.
GGTGAACAAACATAGGAAATATAGAAATAAATTGGATATGTACATACGTCATGGAATAAGACAGTTAATGATTCGAGTATTCTACTAAACAACAATGAGCTTACATTATAATTTCCCTTAACAGGTTCTGCAGCTTGTAAAGCTTCATTTTTATTAATTTCCTCCAACATCTTTATTAAAGAAAATGAAATCTAGAAACTGTTTTCAATATACTGCATTTTGGTGAGACTGCTGTACATCACAGCAAGCCTGATTAAAGAGAGTGAAAACTTGGTCTCACTGAAGTCAGAGGAAGTTTCCCATTTTGCTTTGCATTCAAGACAAAGCAAAACTTGCATGGGGCTAGGATCCAGATACCCTGCTTAAAAACCTTCCAGGTTTTGTTGAGATGAGAACAAAAAGGGGTAGATACAACAGAAGGAGACAATAAAATAGAAAAGGACTGGGTGTCCCACATGATCTCAGCTATGTAAGCAATATTATCCTACTATGAAAACAGCAAAGCAATCAACAACAAATTCAGAAGGTTTACTAGAGTATGAAAGCAGGCAGTTACTCAGGGGTAACAAGATTATTAGGGCAATGGGAAGCTACACCACTATATCCCAGCAAGAACCCATAGCAGACCTTTGCCATTACAAAGACAAAAAACATTTGCATATAATAAAGTTGTGACAGGGACCCATGTGATCTGTAGGATTCTACAATAACATTTTAATCCAACATGTACATACAGTGCAACTTTACACTTTAAAACTGTCCTCGAGTTCTGTCTGACTGGCTAGGCACAAACAGAGGCTAGTAAGGTCTGTCCATGGCTGAGGAATAATATGGGGCAGATTTAGTCTGGAATCCATAAAAGCAAACTTAAGCACTTCTTCTATATATGATAATAGGATGGAGGAACATGGGAGACAGTGTCCAGCACACCTCATGGAAATATGAATTGCCTTAAACCTACCCAGTAATTTAACATAAGCCTTTACTTTCATCACCTTTCTGTAACTCATGTACTTCCTTCAGAAAACACTGTAGGTTACCAGCCACACTCAGGGAGAAGAGATGACTATGTTCTTATAGTAGGGTGCTGCCCATACAAGTGGGAATAACTGCTTTTCCAAGCCATCCCAGCACTTCTTGGATAGCACAGTTCTCTGCTGTTTTAAGCTGAGTGTGCTTTGAAAGTATATTATAGCCTTTAGTGCTCAGGAAATGATATTGTGGAGAAAGGGGCTGTCATTATCAGTTTCACCTTTGTGCTATGAATATACCAGATCAATATTGAAACACCCTTGTTTGGTCTTTTGCTACATTGTTTTCAAGATAACCTTTGCTGTCAGATAAGTAAACTTCAGCAGTTTATTATATAAAATCAGACTGAAATGCAAAAGAACTGTTTCAGAGGCTTTCTAGAAATATGCATCCACAAGTGGGCTCTGGCAGACCCTAATTGAAAACAGAACCATTCCAAGATTTGTTCAAATATATTTTACAAACCTCCTTCTACTTTATGCAGTGCTCTTAATCTGCAGCATTCTTCCTAGCAAAAGCCTTTTCCTTTCCTCCTTCATCCCTTCCCATGAAGCTTTTTGCCAGTTAAGTGAAGAGGAGATAAACCCCATTTTTGGAAGAAGAGTCTCAAGAAGATTCTGGCATTCTGGACTCAGGTGAAAAATGAAGAACAGCAATGAAAATTAAGATGTCAATAGGCTAGAGGGTATGGAAGATAGCTCAGCTATCTTCTTTCTCATAGAGTAGTGAGAAATTATTTTTAAAGAGCTGCAGTAGAGACTAGGGAGAGAAATCAACATGACGGGGGATGTATGAATTAAATATTGATAACAGAAATATCAGATAAAGACAAGCTTCCAGCAGCAGTTACCCAGTGATTTTGGCATGTGAGCCCTCCTGCTCCATACCACTCACAGTCTGAGGACAGGTGCTTGTGGGAGAGGAGGATAGAGAATGTCTGAAGAGAGATATATGAGAGGAGGATGGAGAATGTCTGATCTGGCAGGAGATGAGAGAACAGCTGGGTATTCTGAAGGAAAGTAAGAAAGATAAACATGGTTATCTAGTAGCAAAAAGGTGTTTGCATGCTTGTAGTGATATGTAACTATGTAACTGCAAGAACGGTTTCTGCTCTGAGCCTGGTGGTACATACAGCTGGAATTTGTATTCGGGCTCAGAGATATAAATATGACCTTCTTTGCACAATAAAGTGTCTCTGGTTGCACCACAACCTGAGTCCATGCCTTCATATGCCACAAATGGCACCTCACATTGGGGCTTAAGTAGGAGGCTCATGTAGCCTGAACCAGTGGCTTAGCCTGACTGAACCAGGATCCATGGAAATTTTGTGCACCCATCACATAAAAAAAGGTGAGCAGTTTGGAACAATGGGAGGGAAGTTATCCCAAGATCAACAGCGCAGCCTGGATGTATTGCGATGGCTGCTTACAGCTCAGCAACGAGCTGTGACGGGTCCACAGCTAGTGACTGTTAGAATGGATCCATGACAAAGTGCCAGACTTTCCTCCTGATGGCACTTTGCAAATTCCTGCCTGGCAAGTGGTCGGCAGATGATTGTTTCGTGCTGCTGCAGAGGGGGACTCTGCGGTGGGAAAGCATTTAGCAACTTGGTGGCAAATTCTAACTACTCTTCGCCAAGTGTCAAATTCCACTGACAGCGCAACTCTTCTCAACACACCATCAATGATAGTGACTCCATCTGCATCTCACCTGCCCTCAAAGCTCCTGTTGCTGCTTGCAGCAACCCTCACAACACAGGACCAAGTGCAGGAAGAGGACAACTCAGACAATGATTCCATTGACATTGAGAAACCTTTTGATCCAGGTCCTATAGATCCGGAAAAGGAGCCAGACCTTTTTCCTCCACACACCCCCCCCCCCCGATGACTTGACTGTGTTTTTGGGGAGGGTGAAAGGGGGTCTGGGGGATTGGTGGCGGGAATGCAAGCAGGAAGCAACTAAGTGTGGGGATTTGGGAGTCACAGTGGCATGTCCAGTATTTTATCAGCAAAATCAGCCTCCAGAGCGGCAGCCTGTGCAATATGAGGATATTAAATGTTGCGACGGAGGGAAGACACAGTCGCTCAATATGAGTGATCAGCAGACTTCGTTTATTGTCCCTTACAGTCACCTTTTATGCCTTGTTATAATTAGCTCATACATATTACAAAAGTTAAGCTCATTATTGGTTAGTTGCCTAAATACCAAGCCCACCCCTAGTTTCTCTTCTGTAGTTTTCTGTTCCCACCTGCAACATTCTTTTCCCACCAAAATCTTCCTGTTATTGTGTAACAAGGACAGCCAAAGACAGTGTATTTTGCTTTACTTCAGATAAGCTGAGAGCGATGCACATTTTTGTCCAGCCAGCTGGACTATGTCTATGTGACCCTTTTCAGCTAGCCAGTTATCCACAATTAAAGAGTTAAGAAAAGCAGTGAGGAAGGGGTGATTCATAGTACATTTGCTATGTCCCTTCTTGAAGCCATGGCAGAGCCTTATACACTCACACCGCATGATTGGAAGTCATTGCTTCGCATGGTACTAACTCCAACGCAGTATATGATGTGGTTATCTGATTTTTGTGAGCTATGTGTAGTGGCCTTGATTGAAAACCTTAATGGGGGAATTGCTGTTAGCTATGAGCAGTTGGCTGGGGAAAATAATTATGCCGCTTCCATGACTCAGGCAGGGTATCCCAGGGATGACTATTTGCAAATGAAGGAGATGGCTCTTAAGGCAGCCCAGAAGATACAGGAGTCTGGGCGAGCCTCTAGTGAGTTGTTTGCCACAGTCTTGCAGGGTCCTAGAGAGTCATATACTAACTGTATTGATTGGCTTCAGAATACTTTGCAACAACAAGTCAATCATGAGGAAGCTCGAGGGTTGCGTTTAAAAAAACTAGCGTATGATAATGCCAATGAAGATTGCAAGTGGGCATTGCAGCCCTTTCACAATCACAACCCCAATGTGTCAAATATTTATAACGCAGAAATCACAGCAGCCTGTAACTCTCAGGTTGAGTTCTGGAATGCGGTGCAACACATTTTTGCTTCTCTAACCTCTTCTGTAGGAATAGCACATGATCTTAACTCAATAAATTAGGCTACTGGCTTGCTAAAGAAAGTAATACTACAAATGCTACTCTTTCTGGCTTATTAGAAGATGTTGATTCTGTCCATCATGCGTCGCTATAGAACCAAGCTGCTATTGATTTTTTATTGTTAGCACATGGACAGGGGTGTGAAGACTTTGATGGGATGTATTGCATGATTCTGAGTGACCACTCTGAATCATTTCACAAAAGCATACAAAACTTAAAAGCCTTAAACAAAGATCTGCAGCAGAGCCAGGGGTGGGATGCCTTTGGTCTCTTCTCATGGTTGGGAAACTTTGGGCCATGGATCAAAAGTATTGCAGAATTTATTATAATTGCCTTAACTCTTAACTGACTTATTGGTGTTTGCCTTATGTCTCCCATGCCTTTTTTCCCGTATTCAGTGTTTAGTTGACTGTAACATAAATCAGGTCATGGTCACCCAGCTAAACACAACCTTTGCCTTGTCACGATTAACAAACAAAAAAGAGGGAGATGTGGGAGAGGAGGGTAGAGAATGTCTGAAGAGAGATGTATGAGAGGAGGATGGAGAATGTCTGATCTGGCAGGAGATGAGAGAACAGCTGGGTATTGTGAAGGAGAGTAAGAAAGAGAAACATGGTTATCTAGTAGCAAAAAGGTGTCTGCATGCTTGTAGTGATGTGTAACTATGTAACTGCATGAATGGTTTCTGCCCTGAGCCTGGTGGTATATACAGCTGGAATTTGTATCTGGGCTCAGAGATATAAATATGACCTTCTCTGTACAATAAAATGTCTCTGGTTGCATCACAACCTGAGTCTGTGCCTTCATACGCCACAGGTGCTCAAGCAATGGGGGATGATCATTGCTGCCTTATTCCCCAGCCCTCACTCAGCCCCCTCTGATTAGTGGCATCTTCTTGTTCCCACAGGTCCCTGTGATACCTCCACAGCCCTGTGAGCCCCTGCTGTGAGGACTGTGCTCCTCATCAAGAGCTGCTTCCCTTCACCTACTGCAGGAGTTGACCTGAGGAAAGCTCTGAAGGATATCTGATCACCTTCCAGTCCTTCTCTACTTGAAATATATCTACTTTTCAACATATCACTTGACAAACACCTTTGCTTCTCCTTGGCTGACTTGGAGGACCTATTTCTTTTTTCAGCTCCCTTCTTTAAAAGCATCCTTTCTGTCCATTTGGGATTTTACCATCCTCTCCAAAAGGAAGACAGGGCCTCATATCATTCATTTTCTGTCTGCACTCTGTTTACTGTGTGGGACACTTTCAGTCTCTTTATGAGAGCTGCAATATCATCACCCCCTTATACAGTTCCCTTCTGCCTCCTGGGACATTTCACATTCTGCTGCCAGGACAGTTCTTGTAAGCAGTGTTATCTCAGAATCTCACTGTGGCATCTCAGCTAGCTTGCATCTTTCAGCATTGCATCATACAGCAAAGACAACTGCAACATATTCAGCCACTGAAATGGTCCTCAGTTTGGTGGCCAGCACAGAGGAGGAAGATTAAAGCAGGACACAGTCCCACCTCTGGTCCATCTGTGGAGTTTTATATGCAGCTTGTGACATCCAAGGCTTAGTGTTTTCACTGCCTGTTCTGCAAGGGTATCACATGATGCCTGGAGAAATTAGGTGTTGTTGAAGTATATTTTCCACTAAAGCCTATTTAATAAACACAGAAAACCTTGTCCCAAATAGAAGACAGATTTTTCTATCATACTTATCCTCCAGACAGAGAAGGGCCCTAATGTCTCTTGTATTGTGGGAAAGATGAGTGAGCACTGGGTAGAAGTAGAACCTCTATAATTCAGATTAACAAAGTATTTTCCCTTCTTTTTCCTTATTTTATAATAACTTAATGTTCATAAACCTAGAAATTGAGAATTTCTCTTTAACATGCATATGATAAAAATAGATTTCCTAATGTAAACTCCTCCTTGAAGCTGTAGCTTTTTATTTTTTGCAAGAGTTAGGTTGTGATGCTTTTAAACAGGTCTGCTAGATTTGTACCAGACATAGCCTATCCAGAAAATATCTGTGTACTGATCTTCCTTAGAAACTGAAATATACAGTTCTTCAAGTATCATGTAATCTGCTCTGGCAGTGAGTTGGAATCTACCACCATAAGAGTTTTAAGATTTGTTTTAAGTCATTGTTCATGACCCTTGAAGCTGAAATTTCCAGAAGTTACATTTCATTGTTCATGCTTTGATGTTCTTTGTGTGGATTTGGCAGTGGCTCAAACAAGAAATGGAACTGACAAAACTAGACTACTTTTTTTTTAATTGAAAACATTCATTATTAGAGCATTCACTATGAATGTCTGCAGGAGCGGGCTGGAAACTAGGACCATGCGTGGCAATCAGTTAGCTGAGGGGAATGTGCTCGAGCTTGTCTAGACAACAATTAACATGATGAGGCATGTTTACAGAGCACAGGGGAGTGGGAGACCGATGGCGCCAAGGAAAGGTAACACCTTGCGGTTAATTGCTGGTAGTTAACCACCAATCAGGGATTGCCTAGTATGCAAGGCTTAGCTTCAAGAACCAATCTGTTTAAAACGCGCAGCTTCTGAAAGTGTATAAAAACTCGTGCTTCTGTACAATAAATCGACATTTCTTGCATCAAGCTGCATCCCGTCTCTTCATTCGCCGCAAATGGGTAACCCCGACGTGATCCGTTTAAGGATCTAACGTGAAGGGCTCTCGAATCGCCTAACTGAGCGACATGCAGCGAATCCCACAGAACTTTGAATGATCTGCTGAAAGGAAGCAGGAGCCGGCCTGAAATCCCTCCGGAGTTGAGAGGTGAGCTGTGGGAAATCCGTAATGGGGAATCAGGCTTCGTCCCCAGAAAGAGACGTATATGGACTCATGAAGGGTCTTCTAGTCAGATCAGGGAGTCCGTGCCTCAGTCTCCTCAAATGGTGACCCCTATGGTGGTGTTCCAAAGCCTTGGAAGAATAAGGACGGAAAAAAGACAGCTCGTGGAAGAGGGCTGCGTTCCGGAGGAGACGGCTTGGCTGAACGATCGTCTTGCTGTCTGGACCAGGCTGACAACCTAAACCCCCAGGATAACACCTGTATTCATCGAGACAGGTGAGCAGCCAAGAAACTTTAGAGACTTTGAAAGAATGAAAGTGTGTACATACAGCAGCCAATTGTATGATGCTGCCGCGGGGGGGAACTCCGTGTCGGGAATGCATTTAACATCTTGGTGGCAAATTCTGACTACTTTTTGCCAAGTATGGACTAATTCTACTATCGGTGCTAAACCAGAGGAAGCTGTAAATTCCACCGACAGCGCGACTCTTCTCAAGACACCGTCAGCGATGGCGATTCCGTCCACACCTCCTCTGCCCCCAAAGCTTCTGTCACTGACTGCAGCGACCCTCACAACACAGGACCAAGCACGGGAACAGGACAACTCGGACAATGATTTTATTGACACTGATAAACCTTTTGATCCAGGTCCTATAGATCTGGAAAAGGAGCTAGACCTTTCCCCCACCCCCTTGTCTCTCCTGATGCATTGATTGTATTTTTGGGGAGGGTGAAAGGGGGTCTGAGGGATTGGTGGCAGGAATGCAAGTGGGAAACACTTAAGTGATGGGTTTTGGGAGTCGCTAGGGCATGTTCAGTATTTTGTCAGACAAATCAACCTGCAGAGTGGCAGCCTGTGCAATACGAGGCTGTTAAAGGGTTAAGCAAAGCAGTGCGGGAAGGGAGGATTCATAATACATTTGCTATGTCCCTTCTTGAAGTGATGGCAGAGCCTTATACGCTCACACTGCATGATTGGAAGTTACTGCTTTGTATGGTACTAACTGATACAGTATATGATGTGGTTATTTGATTTTTGTGAGCTATGTGTAGTGGCCTTGACTGAAAACCTTAATCGGGGAATTGCTGTTAACTATGAGCAGTTGGCTGGAGCAATTAACTGTGCCGATTCTGTGACTCAGGCAAGGTATGCCAGGGACAACTATTTGCAAATGAATGAGATGGCTATTAAGGCAGTCAGGATGCAGGAGTCTTGCCACAGTCTTGCAGGGTCCTAGAGAGTCACTAACTTTAATACTAACTTGATTGATTGGCTTCAGAATATTTTGCAACAAGTCAAACATCAGGAAGCTCAAGGGTTGCTTTTAAAACAACTAGCTGTGATAATGCCAATGAAAATTGTAAACGGGCAACTTTCACAATCGCAACCCCAACATGTGTCAAATGATTGTAACGCAGAACTCACAGCAGACTGTAATTCTCAGGCTGAGTTCTGGAACGCAGCATAACACATTTTTGCTTCTCTAATCTCTTCTGTAAGAATAGTACACAGGAAAGTGTTCTTATCACTTGATTACACTCACCTAGTGAATGCCCTCTCTTTTCTCTGGCCTCAGGAATTTACATTACTTCTTCAGTGAGACATAGCTTGAAACAGACAGAAGACTACTTATCTCCAGAGCCTACAGGTTGGAATTTCTCCATGAAGATGAGAACAGTGGCTCTGACTTCTGGCAGCAGTGAGCACTGAATTCTCCCATCCTGGGTAATTTCTGGTTACTCAACATACAGAGAGAAAACATAGAAGACCCTTAAATCCAGCAGATGTTTTCATACTGTGAATCCTGATATCATGAATGTAACTAATTCAGAATTACAAAATTTCAGATCTATCATTTCCCATGCTTCCTACTGCTGTTTTACAAATACCAGTACTTCATACCAGGCACCATCTTGCTGTCTTAAGTTTTGGTCCTATGTGTTCAGCTACCTGTATGCACTGGGAAATGCAATTGCCTAATCTAGGTATGTGATTTCTACTATGAGAATCAGGCCTCTAGAAAAGGTCTTAGCACTTCTAAATCCCTTTATAGATCTGTGCCTTAATGACTAGGAGAAGGATAGAGTAAAATCCCAGAACTACAAGGGCTGCCAATCTGTGTTATAAAGAAACATTTAAAACAATTGGAGTGTGTAATAAATTCATACGAGCACAAATAGTAAACAAAGCAATGATAAGACTCTCTGCTGTAAAACCCAATAGCATGTGCCATCATCTATACACTGGAGGATAGCCACTGAGCTGTGGACAGATTTCTTTCATAATCACTATATGAAATTGGCAATATTTTCCCAACATCTGACATCCCCATGCTACTGTATCATGGTTATTTAAATTTAGAATAAAAGCAAAATGACCCAACCCTAAATTAAATCTGTAATCAGGAAAAAAGTGCACAAGATCTTGAATTTTTTACAGTGATACTGACTTACAACACAAAAAGGATTTAAAAGGAGACCGAGATTTTAATTTTTTACTAGGACATGAATTGCCAGGCCTGGATTTTGTATTTTTTAACTGGACATTTCAGATGCCAATTCTGGGTAAGCATTGAAAGTCACAGTTCTTTAAATAGACTGATTTCAGAGCTGAACCTCACTGCAAATTAGTGAAATAGGAATAACTTGTAAAATACCTATTTAATTTGTATCAATAGTGATCAAAGTGATCAATAATCCAAGCATTACTACTGCTAAAACTTTGCCAAAAATTATGCTCTCATTTATTTAAAGAAAAAAGGAAAGAAAAAAGAAAATGCTTTTTAGAAAAGACTTTGTAAAACACTTTCAATATCAAGAAACAAAGAAGAAAATGAGAGATTGGTGATAATACAAACATGCACACATGTTATTTCCACATGAAAAACATAGCCACAATTATAGGAAATGCAGCTACTATTACTAGGACAGGCTTTGCACAGAACTCTCATATCCATCACAATCCCCCATTCCTTTTCAAATGCCTTTGGCAGATCTGCAACTTGCACTGCTACAGTGAGGTCTGGAAATCCTGGCTCTCAGGACCATTAGTTGCCAAATCATCACTTCCAGTCTTATTCAAATACTAGCTTTCTAGTACTGGGTGCAAACAAATTAAATATCATGCTGGAGAAACAGCATTTTTCAGACTGAGGGACAGTCACAGAGCATGCTTTTCTTGTTATTGGAAAATGAGCTTTGTACACAGTACAGGCAGGTCCCCAAGTGTAATCATAGAATCATTTAGGTTGGAAAAGCCATTTAAGATCATCAAGTCCAACCATTAACTCAGGACTGCCAAATCCACCACTAAACCATGTCCCTAAGCACCGCATCTACACATTTTTTTAAACGCTTCCAGGGATGGTGATTCCACCAACTCCCTGGGCAGCCTGTTCCAATGTTTGACCACCCTTTCAGTGAAGAAATATTTCCTAATATCCAATCTAAACCTCCCATGTCATAAATTGAGGCCATTTTCTCTTCTATCACTTGTTATCTGGCAGAAGAGACCAACACCCACCTTGCTACAACCTCCTTTCAGGTAGTTGTAGAGAGCAATAAGGTCTCCCCTCAGCCTCCTTTTCCCCAGGCTAAACAACTCCAGTTCCTTCAGTCGCTCCGATAAAACTTGTTCTCCAGACCCTTCACCAGCTTTGTTGCCCTTCTCTGGACACGCTCTAGCACCTCAACATCTCTCTTGAAGTGAGTGGCCCAAAATGAACACAGTATTCAAGGTGTGGCCTCACCAGTGCCAAGTATAGAGGAACAATCACTTCCCTAGTCCTCCTGGCCACACCATCGCTGACACAAGTCAAGATGCTATTGGCCTTCTTGGACACCTGAGCACACTGCTGGCTCATGTTCAGCTGGCTGTCAACCCGTACCCCCAGGTCCTTTTCTACCAGGCAGCTTTCCAGCCACATTTCCCCAAGGCTCTAGTGTTGCATAGGGTTGTTGTGACCCAAGTGTAGGACTCAACACTTCTCCTTGTTGAACTTCATAGAATTGGCCTTGGCCCATCGGTCCAACTCATTACATCAGTGAGTTTGCTGATAAGCAAAACAAGACATTGCATATGTATGATATGTTAATTAGTGCAAGTTTTAGTTTGCTCCCCTGCAGTGCTTTCCCTTGAGCTTCACCCCTGAGCAGGGCTTCACTGCGCTGGGTCCCCATTTTGACTAGCATTGGTGTCCTGGGCTCCCACCATGGTAATGCGTTGCTTTCAATAAAGCCAAAGCTTTCATTTGCTGAGTGTCATGCCTCATCCCTGGGTGATCCGCACCTGCTTTTCACTTGTAACACATAGGAACACATTGCACTATAAATGTGATCCAGATCCAGAACAGGTAGCTTGGCACATTTTTATTGAATTAACCAGAATACACCCTTTGTGGTGGTGCATCCGGCCCCTCCCCTGAGCCACTCTATGACCTCAGGAATCTCCATTAGGCCTTAGCCTCTGTGTAATGAGTTGGACAGTTAAGTGTCCCTTGACTGTACTAACAACTCTTGCATGGCTGAGGTGGGATACTGCACCAGAAACATTCCTTATCTGAGCAACAACACTTGACAGCCTTGAACATCCCTTAACAAGCCTGGGAACACTCTTTATTATGACTCCGAGTGGTAAAATACCACTGTCAATGGAATTTTAAAAAAATTTCTATTAATTACCAACTTGGATTGTGGCCAGGATGGAAAATTACTGATGACTAAAGCCAATCATCTTCAAACCTATAAATTAAGGTCCTAAGTGAGGCCCTTTGAACTCTCCTGGAACACAGCAGGCTGTGACCAGCATCTCCCTCTGAGTGGGATGCCTCTCAGAACTCACAAACTCCCAAGTCTGTGATACTAGTGGGGTCATCTCCAAAAGCTGACAACGGGGCCTGGGCTGATTTTCCTGCTTCTCAAGGCTCAACCCTTGGCCCATTAAGAAATGCAAAGGCATTCAACATGAGTATTTCATTGAACTCGAGGGGAAATTTTAACAGGTATACACCTATGTATATATATCTCTATACTTTTTTTCCTTTGTGTCTGTGTGTGTGAATTGATTTAGTAATCTCATCATATAAGTATTACCATTTTGAATCCACAGTTAAGACACTTTTATAATTTAAGTAAATCTTATTTGATTCACTTTCTAAATAATAAATTAGTCAATGATTAAGTGCTGCTAAAACCCTATGATCAACTTTAAATTCTAAATATTCCTTATATCCTTTAGACCTAAACTGCTGACCAAGTCTGAGACTAGGATTGGATCTAGACACACCTAAACTCTTAATAGAGTTTAGAAAGCAAGAGGGTCCACTCTGAACCTCGTGACTCAATGGGAGGGTCTCCCTTACCCTTTTAAGTCTTTAACCTTTGTGTAAATCATTCCATCTTATTTTTAATTTTATTCTTTTTCATGTGATTGATCTATGTAGTAAGTAATAAAGTGAACCTTGCCATTAAACTTTGTGAAGGCACACTCCCAGAAATTAATATTAAAATTATTTCGCTCATACTTTTGATGGTGATTCTTTAAGTGACTTAACCTAAATTACTTGTTCATGACACCCTTATATAAATTAATTTGACATTATGCTTGTATATCATTTGTACAATGACAGACATTATCTGATTCAATGTAAGGCTAGAGTGACTCAAGTAAACATGATATAAAGCTGTCTCATAACAAGGGATCTCATACATTTATCAAACAAATTTGATCCAGCAGATTTTATACAAGATCAGTGCTTTCTATATGCAGTGGTGTGGTGGCAACTGTGATTCAATACTCGGTGCTTCACATCCAGCATTGTTTTCTCAGATAACCACAGTCTACCCTGAGAAAAAGAGTAGAATTTGATAATTCTATCATCTCTTAGCCTGGACCATTTCCCTACTTCAGCAGAATTAGACTTTGTATTTAATGTTGATCTAAAACTCTGAAGTGGATAGACAATGCCTGAAAGCTCATCCACATTAAAAGGCTCTCTTGTATGGGTCCTGCTGGGCCTAAAAAATAAAGTTTTAGAAGAAATATTGAGAAGACTTATGGGCTGGCTGCTATGAAAATAGAAAAGGCTTGAAGAAGATCTGGCAAATATCTGGACAATTCATAAATATATGCATAAACAGTCCTTCTCCACACAAATTTGCTCAACTTCCCCCTTGTTTTATCTTTTAAACACTGATGTCCTCTGAGTTTAGTCCTCAGTTACTGTTGGAGTTGGGACTTGAAGGCTAACTGACAACAGAAATTAAGCTAACACTTGGCGATGGGAAACTTCTAGTGTCAGCATGCTCCAACTTGGATATAAGTCCTATAGAAGAAGCAGGAGTAAAAGTATGGCCAAATCAGAAAGAAAAGCTAAAAGATCAAGCAGAAGAGTAATGAGAGGTATGACTAAAGTGCACAAGCAGAGGCGTACACATGCTGCAAGGCCAGATACAGTTTGAAGGCAAGTAAAAGGTGAAGAACACCAACCATAGAGACATGCAAGGTCTGCAACTAGAAGCAGGCATGACAAAAGAAAGGCTAAGAAAGCCAGTCAGAAGGAGGTATTAGGATCAACATGTCAGTAAACAAGATCAGGAACAAGGATAAAGTTAAGAACTAATCAGGTTGGGAGAATATAGTGCAGGAGCTGATATACATACAGATCAGGGCTAGAATAGACAGGAGCCAAAGACAGGGGCAATAACTTAAAAGATGAGGATAATACAGTCCAGAAACTCGCTGAATATTTGAGAGAAACAACTCTGCAGGCACCAAGGTCTCTGAAGAAAGAAGGGGAGGAGGTGCTCCAGACACCAGAACAGAGATACCCCTTCAGCCTGTGGTGAAGACCATGATGAGGCAGGCTGCCCCCTGCAGCCCATGGAGGTCCACGGTGGAGCAGATATCCACCTGCAGCCTGTGGAGGACCCCATGCCAGAGCAGGTGGATGAACCTGAATGAAGCTGTGACTCCATAGAGAGCCCATGTTGGAGCAGGCTCCTGGCAGGACCTGTGAACCTGTGCAGAGAGGAGCCTACACTGGAGTAGGTTTGCTGGCAGGACTTGTGACACCATGGGGGATCCATGCTGGAGCAGTCTGTTCCTGAAGGACTGCACCCTGTGGAAAGGACCCATGTTGTAAGATGAAGAACCACAGCCCCTGGGAAGGACTCACACTGGGGAAGTTTGTGGAGAACTGTCTCCCGTGGAAAGGACCCCACACTGGAGCAGGGGAAGAGCGTGAGGAATCCTCTCCCTGAGAAGGAAGAAGTGGCAGAGACAACATGTGATGAACTGACTGTAACCCCCATTCCCCATCACCCTGCACCATTCAAAGGGAGAAGGTAGAGAATTTGGGAGTGAAGTTGAGCCCGGGAAGAAGGGAGGGGTAGGAGGAAGGTGCTTTAAGATTTAGTTTTTATTTCTCATTAACCTACTCTGATTTGATTGGTAATAAATTAAATTAATTTCCCTGAGTTGAGTCTGTTTTGTCCATGATAGTAATTGGTGAGTGATCTCCCTGTCCTTATCTCAACCCATGAGCATTTTCTTATATTTTCTCTCCCCTGTCCATTTGAGGAGGGGGAGTGATAGAGCGGCTTTGGTGGGCACCTGGCGTCCAGCCAGGGTCAGCCCACCACACCTTTTAACTTTCATGATTATTTTTTCAAGATTTAAAATGCCCTTCATTTCTGGGACACTGATGTAATCAGAGTTTTAGAATATACTTTTGTCTGATTGCACTGATTGCTGCTTGTTCTACACATACTGCCTCAGGACAGTGTTCTGACACATTGGGATTGGCTTGAATATATTTGGTTAAAGTTTAAAGTACTATATTTTCATGTACACAAGCTAGTACAGCAAACATGAGTGTCTTTAAAGTACCAAAACCTGAAATAAGTCCTCAGATAACCCATGTAAAACAAGGAGGGAAAAAATAAAAGTAAATGGAGCCTTAGCAGAGAAGCGGGCCTTCAGCAACCAGAGGCATGGGCAGGCGGTTTGATCTTTCCCTGTTACTGCCTGCACACATAAAATTGCACTGCTGCTGAATCCCAGACTTTTGGAGTGTTTGGGTCTTCTTTTGTTGCTTCCCTCCCCACCCCACCCCTTTTTAAACACATAACTAATTGATATATTGTAAACAGGGATTAAGTTTTAAAATTAAACTCATCATTTTTCCTGCTGAACAAGCATCTCCCAAAAAAAAGTTTCTGAAATGTGTGAAATCCATATAATAAGGATGACAAAGTCTTAATTCAAATGAAGAAGATGAGAAGAGAAAAATTATTCCAAGTTCCATGCTTGTATCAGGTGATGGAAGAAGCAAACATCAGCACAGTGGCTGGGGGGGATGCAGGGGAGTGTTTCCATTGATTCTATGAAACTGCCACTGCCTGCACTATATGCAATATAAATACTACATATATATCTCACATGATAATGCAGGTGTATGGGCAACATGTTAGAAAGATGTTTTGTCTCACATTATGAAAACATCCAATTCAGAAAAGAACCTACAAACAGAGACCAGGTGAAAACAACAAAACTTCTACTCCAAATTTTGACAAAATGGACCAAAATGCCCCCGCTGATTTTTTTCCTTATCCTTTATCTCTTGGCTGAAAAAACATCAAGAGAATTATAAAATATCATCAATATTTCACATTGACTAGAGAATGAACTGTTGCTTTCCTACACTTATATTTTCCCAAGAAATATTATACCCCAAATCCAAATATGATTAATTAAAATACAACAAAAATGCCCTTCTGGGAGGAGGTCTTCTCTACTCTATAAGGAGAAGCCAACTCAAAAGGTTTGATTAAAAGACCCACCCGCTGCATCAAGCAGAGAGCCTTAAGATCCTTCCAAAACAATGCGCCCTTATACACAGAGCAAACAAGCAGGACAGCTGCTTCTCAAAAGGAAGTGGCAAATCTGGAAACAGAACCAGGCTTCCTGATTTGTAAGCCAAGTCTTATTTCACAGCTCTTTGTGACTAAGCCAACAGACTTTTCTATCACTTTATTCTGATATTGCTTACATTAGGTAGAATTTATTATTATCATGAAGTCCAAGTGGCTCAGCACAAATAAGATGGTAGTCTGAGAAGGGACTTAGATAAATCTTTAATTAAATAAGATGTTAAATAGAGTTGGTTGCTAAGAGGAGTTAAGTGCCTCTGTGTGGAGTGGCTGGAAGAAAACGGGCATATTATGAGCAATCCAGACCGAATAACTTGGTTGTAATAACAGGCCGCAGCCCTAACAAGCTGCAGGTGTTGTGAAGGACATATGCAAGGCCAAGGGAGATAAAGAAACTGTGTATTCACAGAGAGATAAGAGAATTGGACAGAAAGATGTGAAAAATCAGGATGTCTGCACAAGGGGGGAGCAGCATGTGGGCACCACACCGGGACCAATCATAAGGGAGGTGGAAGCGTGTGAACGAGTAGTTTTAACCTATCACTTTTTACATAACAAAGCCTGCATAGCGTGTGTATCTTTTGCTGAGAGTATAAATTGCTGTAAGTC
Organism: Falco rusticolus; assembly: GCF_015220075.1. NCBI lineage: Eukaryota > Metazoa > Chordata > Aves > Falconiformes > Falconidae > Falco > Falco rusticolus. The sequence continues at coordinate 18,719,134 of NC_051209.1, read as the reverse complement.
TTTTAATAAAGTGGCACTAACTTGATCACATCAGTCATATAAGTTGTGTCCGAGCCTTCTGCATCAAAACCTCTGTGTGACATACAGCACACAGGAACATTCCTATGAACCTTACCAATTTGGGCAATAAACTTTGGCTCCTACAACTCTTTCCACTCTTCTGCTTTATCTATTTTCTTGTCGCATGCCACTTTCCCTTCCTTTTATCTATTTGCAGCCTGCCACATGCTCCCATGCTCAGAGGTTGTTTTTCCATCCCCTTCAAACACTGCACATGCCCCTGGATGCTGTACTATCCATATGGGACATATGCATCATGATTCAGTGGGCAGCTTGGCACCAAAACCATAAATCTGCCAGTTAAGAATCTCAAATATTGGTGGGTATGTAGAAGGATTCCTGCAATACTATTGAGTCACAGTTCAAACAGTAGCTATTAATTCTGTACTGTTATGGCCAAATTAGAGTTCTTAATCTGCCAAATTTGCTATGTTCAGAGTACATTTCCCACACAGACACTTTTCAGAAAACACTTGTTTTAATATGAAGATACACACAACTGTTCTTACTGCTCCCTGTCCTGCATAGCCACAACAGTTGCAAATATTCACCACATAATAGAGATGTTTCTTCCTTTGAAATATGCACTTAAGTCACCCAGCCAGGAAAAGGAAATAATACTAGTGTTTTACTATAGTGTAAATCAACTGATGATGAAGCTTATATTGATAATACTGATTTTATTTTACTCTAACAGTTGAATGAGATGTAGTACTTCTCATTTACACATCCCAAAAGGATTCATAAGAATCATTTCAGTATCCCCATTCCACAGATATCAAAAGTACATGCCATACAGTCCCAGAGAGCAAAACTTCATCTCTTTTGTGTGCCATGTCAGTGCAAACTTAATTAGACCCATCAGGCAGTAAGAGAAATAGGGCTCACTGCTCCTCACTGTGGCAGTGTTGCCGCCACCGCCGTCCCGTCCCCTCCCCCCACCCAATCCTGACCTTTATTTCCATAACAATGCTCAAGTGATAACCACCAGTGGGCTGTATCCCACTCAAAGTGGATTTGGGGGAGACAGATAACAACACAATAGCCAAGGGCTAATTTGAACAATGCACCCACCTAACCACAGTGCTGGTCAAGGTCCAACACAAGCAAAGTTTGAAAGAATCTAACTTCTGTAGTTGGTATGCAAATATGACGATGAGTCAATTATCTTACTCCATAAATAGTGGACAGCCCAGGGCCCATTGAGCTCTCCTGCACAGCAGCGGGCTGCACACCAGGATCTCCCCTTGATTAGGGACACCTCTCAAGGTTACTCCTCTAGGTTGAGAGATTCCTTGCAGCAACAGATTCTTGGTAAGCAATTAACAGCATGCTAAACTTTGAAAACTTAGCTAAGTGATATAAATGATTGATCGCCCATATATAATCCTTTAGATATAGATGGTTGACCAAATCTGAGATTTAGTCTGAATCTAGCTGCACCTAAACTCCCCTCTGAGAAGGAGTTTAGAATGCAAGGGGGTCCTTTCTGAACCTCATGACTCAATGGGAGGGTCTCCCTGACAGTTTTGTCTGACCCTGCCCTCTATGCAGTAAATAATCAGGTGTACCTTGCCATTGAATCTTGTTAAACTACTGTTGCATTTACTATCAAATTTGTTAAATTGCTGGTTTATACCAATAAACATATTGCTGCTTCTCTCTTATGAGTGAAGTGCATCACTCCTTCCGCGACACTCACATACCAATTTCAGTCTGATTTGCAAAACATATCTACAGGACTGTATAGGCATATGCTTAGTCACTTTTCCCCACACCACCATATCAACATTAGTACCCTACAGCAGGAAAATACCATAGCAGAGCTCCTTTACATGAACACCGCACATAAACCAAGGGGCTTATCTGCTGGCATACCTATTCTCTATCCAAAGGAATACTCTCCATGTAGCACAGCTTTATCCAAGACAAGGGTACTGCTGGGATATTGATGTTAGCTGAGAGCATGATAATAAATAATTACTCCCATCCTCAGCCAACAGAACTACACCAGGAAAATTTTATAATTTATAGGCAAGAGAAAAGAAGATACTAGAGCATAATTGGACTTCCAGTTTTATGTAAGTTTATTCCAAAAGTCTAAGCACCATAAGAATTTAAAACCCACTGTGGCAGTAAATACCACTTTGCAGTAAATCACGACTGCAGACTGATTGATTATGCAGTTGTCTACTGTGGTTAAATGTAGGGTCATGGAATATTTCAGATTAGAAGGGTCCTTGGGAGGTCATCTAGCCCAGCCCTCAGCTCCATGCAGGCTCAGCTATAAGATCAGACCAGGTTGCTCAGAACTGTATCCAGTTTGATCTTGAAAACATCCAAAATATAGATTGCTCAAGCTCTCTGGGCAGCCTGTTTCATTGCTTGACTGTTCTTATGGTGAAAATATTTTTCCTTATATCGAGCCTGATAACCTCCTCAGGTACAAGGAGGCTGCTCCGAGGTCCCTCTGAAACCTTCCCTCTTTCAGGCTGAGCAAGCCCAGGTCTCTCCTCACAGGCCAAGACCTCCAGCTCCCTGGGCATCTTGGTGACCCTCTGCTGAACTTGCTCCAGTATGTTTATATAATTTTTTGTATGTTGGGGGAGGTGGGGAGGGCAGGGGGAACCCAACATAGTATCATGGATGCAGTTTATGAGAGCTAAGTGGAGGCATGTGCCGCTGCTAATACAGCCCATGATGTTACAGAATTCTTTTATAGATTTGTCAGGAGCACCAAGAGTGAATCTCTATGTAGTATGTATTAAAGACCATACAACATCTGTGTGTATACATGCACATTGTATACAGCTTAATTTGGGTTAACCAACAGGTAAAACTAATTTTAGCTGTTAACGGACATAATAACTTGAACATAGCTAAGGAATCCAATTCCACTTGAACCCTCAAGGGCTTTCCTGACCACTAAAAGGCAACCCATACTGGATGAGGTTCATCCAGCAGCATACTCAGCAACACTATCCCTTGATTTTGTTCTCTTCATTCTGCGTGCTCCATATCAGACTGACACAAATACCCCCAGCTGTCCTCTTCTCTAGCTGGTAGATCAGTTAGTCTGACTTTTATTCTCACCTCCACATTAATTTTTCTTGGACTCACTCCCACTTGGCCATACTGGCCAGGCTGCCTTCTAATTAGAAGTTCAATCTGTCTCAATTCATGACATTTATCCACCCTCATCCTTCTTAGATAGGAAAACTAATACTTGACTATCTAAGAAATCTCTTTGCTCTATATTCCTTTGAAGGAAGGCTGTTCTCAGAAGAATTTGCAGGCTCATAATTTCAATTCCCAAGATAGACTGAAGATGTTGAGGTGTTTAACATGATAAAGATATCAGAGGTGTTTAATAACTTACAAAATTTGGCCATGCTTAATTACCAGACACACACAAAAAAAAGGCAAATTAATTTCTGTTAGTACATTGCTTTAAGTGTAAAGAATGTATTTCAAATTTTAAATTCCACTAGAATCACATAAGCAAAAGACCAGAAAAAACCCCCTCAACATTTCCAGTATAGATTTTAAACATTTTTAATTACTGTATATATTAAAGCTTTTTTCAGTTGACAGCACTATAACATTACTATTTTTTTATGCACATTCTTCTTTTACAAGACTTTCAAATTAATTCAGATATCATTTCAAGTTCTGAAAGGTCTGAAATGAATGCACCTGGAAAAACCACAACTCCAGTAAATTGGGGTTCCTTTCCCATGCTGCTGACAATGACCAATTTAAATTTCTTCTTTTCAGGTATAAGCACAGTGGAAAATGCATAAGGTGTTAATTTGATAACTGGTGCTTATAAAATAGCATTTAGTTTGTCCCTAATGGAGAATCATGCCAGGAGAGGCAGGATTATTGTTATTAAGATCTGTAATTTTGTAGCAAATAATTTCTGATTCATCTCCTAGTACATTTACATAATACAAAAGAATCTAGAAAGAGAAAATATCTTCTAGCCACTAATTGCTCTTAAAAACCACCAAACTATACCAGTAATTCATATTGCCAAAGTAACTTCTAATTTCACAATGCAATACATGAAAATATATGCAAATAATATACATTCTTTAAAGATCTTGCTGAAGCTCAGCCAGACCCAGTCAAATTAGCCAACACAAGCACAAACCAACACAATTACATTAGCCCAGTTTGCAAGGAGAGTTGAATCTGAAATTTGTGTCAAATTTTACTCCTTGTATGTATCAGCAAAAGTTTTCAAGGAAATTAGCAAATTTAAAAGGGAATCTATCAGAGAAAAAATCCCCAGGTTTTTACCTCCATTCCTGTAATACCACTCTCTTGTATAGACTGAACACTGGAATTGGAAATAATTGTTTCCGTTTCATCAAAGAGAGATTTCTTAAAAAGCTCCCTGATCACATCCAGATAAAACCAATAACCCTTACAAGGTTTCCATGACATGACTGCACCCCTCCCCCCAAAAAAACAACCCCAAACAAAAACCCACAACAGGACAGAGAAACAGACTCACCCCAGAACACTTACTATGTTTACAGTAGTGAGAACGCTCATTTGGGATGCAACAGACCCAGCTACCTACTGCCTGCTTTGGACTCTACCACTTCTTACAGATTTGCTCTGTAATCATGGGCAAATTGTGAGAACCTTCTGTGCCTCAGTTGCTTTGTCAACATTGTGGGGAAGATACCACTATTTACCTTATTGCCAAAGGCCTGTTCCCAGCAACTACAAGTATATTCAAGAGGTTCAATGATATTTGTCATATGAGTGGAAGATTCTGCTGATTCCATGTTTCACATCCGCTAAATGCTGAAAAAACCCTCTCCTTATCCAATGTAATGAGGCACTCATAGAAAGAAACAGTAGTGAGAGAGGAGACACTTTACTATTTGAACATATTTTAAGAAATAAAAAAATGCCACAGCATACTTCTGCTCCTAAATATGGTTTGCTCTCTCTTATTCCACCCTAACAAGCTGCCATTCTGATTTTCTTTACCTCTTTTTCTGCAAAAAAAAGGTCCCACCCTAGCCCTCCTCTACAGGAACAGGTGATATGCATACAAACAAGACGACTAACATGTCCTGAAGATGTGACAGTCTGCTGTGAAAAGCAGTAGGTTTTTCCCGTCTACAAGTGCACCCCTCAGCTAATGTTATTCCTCCTCCTTCCTTTCTCAAAAACTCAGTAGGGAACCCAAAAAGCATTAACATACCTCACAAAACAGTAATTTTTAGGACAAGTAACAAGAAGAAAGGAACATATATGTTCATCTAACATCAATATTTCAGATATTCCCTCAGTAGACAGGACTTACAAATTAGACACTCTAGAAGATCTCAGTATGATTTTTTCTTCTATTTCTGAAGATCCTTAGGCATTCTTCTCATTCACAGAGTAGAAAGTAGATGCTTTCTCAATTTTAATTCTTCCTTATGATTTTTCTCTATGCAGACTCAATACTGTACAGATCATACTAAGTAGACAATGTAACTGATCACAGGCAGCCCTGTATGTAATTAATGAGGGTCTCTAAGTGGTTGGACTGTAATAACATTTCCAGGTCTTCTGTCATATTTAACTACATGTGTTGTAGGCACATAGGTACAGAATGTGATTTGGGAACAGGCAGCTGCCACCAGGAATTAATTGTTACTAGGTAGAAATACATTTAGCCATGACTCAAATGAGCTAAGTTGATGATATATTTGAAGCTGAATGATACAGATGCAGACCTCTAAGGGGTAGGTAACATGGACCTGGTCTTTCAGTTTTTATATGCCTGAGTAACCTCTTTATTTACAATAGTCTAATTCACGTAACCAGGAATCACTCACATAAGTGCTGCAGAACTGAGATTTAAGATTAAAAATTAGGATTTTTCACTTGCAAGTTATTTCTGTTCTGAAAGCTCCTGACAGCAGCAGGGACTACAAAGACAACAAATATGGTTTCTCTTTAACACATACTTGTGGATGGTAGAGGCAAACATGTTATTTTCATGCAAGTGAGCAGCTTACTAGCATGGAGACCAAATCACAAAAATTAGTTATAACTCTCCCCTCTGAAGAGCCCCATAAATAATTTTGAAAAGACACAGGAAATTGTAGACTTGTGCCAAGGTTTATTAGAGACTGAAAAAGGGAAACCCTAAGTGATTAGTATCACATGCAGCTCATTTGCTTAAGACATATGCTGCAAATTCATGGCCTGCATTCATAGGAAATGCCTGGCTTTTAGAAAAAAACCAAACTATTTAAGATTCTTGATGAAGAAGAATATAATTGGGTCTTGCTGAGATGGAGTTAACTTTCCCCATAGCAGCCCTCATAGTGCTGTGCTTTGTATTAGTATCTAGAAAGGTGGTGATAACACACCAGTGTTTTGCCTACTGCTGAGCAGTGCTCCCACAGCATCAAGGCTGTCCCTCCAACATTCCCCTCCCCCCCTTACCAGTAGGCTGAGGGTGGGCAAGATCGTGGGAGGGGACATAGCCATGACAGCTGACCCAAAGTGACCAAAGGGATATTCCATACCATATGACGTCTGCTCAGATATAAAAACTAAGAGAAAGGAGGAGGAAGAGGGGGTATTCATTATTTATGGTGTTTGTCTTTCAGAGCAACTGCTATGCATACTGAAGCCCTGCTTCCCGGGAAGTGGCCAAATATCACTTGCTGGTGGGAAGTAGAGGATAACATCTTTTGTTTTCCTTTGCTTCTGCATGCAAATTTTACTTTTTCTTTATTAAACTGTCTTTATCTTGATTCATGAGTTCTTTTCCATCTTATTTTCTCCCCCCTGTTCTGCTGAGAAGGGGAGTGATAGAGTGGCTTGGTGGGCACCTAGCATCCAGCCAAGGTCAAACCACCACAGGGACAATTGAATTACAGTCCAGATAATAAACAGTAAAAAGAATGGCAGCAGGCATTACAAAGTGTTCTCTGACAAATATAAACAAATTGGAAAATGGATTGGTGAGCAGTACTCACCACTGTGAGAATTAATTACATATCTTTTTTCCTAAACTATTGTTATGAAGCACAGATTCCTGCTAACTCCCACAGATAACGGGAAAAAACAAGGAATTTCTTGCCAGGTCCTTTTTGAAGTTCTTTCTTGATATCAGTTATTGCTCCAGAAGTCCTTTGGCTACCTGGCTCATGTCCCATTGGAAAGAAATCTTATGTGATCCTTTTCAAACATGAAAACATACCCATTTGTAGGAGATTTTGGGGAAGACACCTCTTAGAAGCTGTTTTTAAAATTACCATTTAAAAAAGGCTTAAGAAACCATACAACCTCCTTAGAAAGTTCTTTATGAGGCGCTATGCCACTGACTGTAACAAAAGTAATTTTTGCTTGTGAAAAATCATGCCCAGAAATGCTGGATAAAAATAGCAAATTTAAGGAAGTGCAGCCTCTTTCTCCATAGGAAGCATCCATCACAAACACCACCTCTGGAAGCAATTAGCAGTGTACAGAAGATCTTAAATCTATCAGCCTGCAACAGGTATTATGAGCTATGTTCAAAGGACTGGAAAATATCACCTCAATCCAAAACAAATTGTATGACCTCTATTCTCAGTTCCCTGCCTTTTGGTAAAAATATAGCAGCATTTTCCAGACCAAGAAAACAGAGACTTTCTAGAATATTCTAGGTTCTGCCACAAAGGTTTTTCAAGATAGACCCATGATTACAATAGAATTCAGACAATCATTTGGTCTCCATAGAGATATCAGACCAAATCACAAAGGTAACTTTTTCCCCATAAAATAGATGCAGGCATCTATCCATACACAGTGGGATGAGAAAGCTTTATTATTTTGCTTAAAAATTCTGCTTTGATGGCCACTCTCTTTCCCACTACCTTTCTCAAAAAATTAACAATGTTGGTGTAGTCATGTCTTTGCTCTCTAAACTTTCTTGGCTATATAATTATTAGTACTCATCTTAATTTTCCTTCAGCAAAATAATTTTCTTCATCAGACACTGAAATTCAGAATGAGAACATAGGGACCTGGTTCTAATAAACAAAAAAATGCCTTAATGTTATTAACCACTGGTGTCATCTCAGCAATGACATCCAGCTAAAGGAGGCTTCTGCATGCATAACACTGATTCATCAGTTAGCATCTGCCTCCTTAATATCATTTGCATTACTCATTACTTGCCCAAAGTGCTCTGGTGGTCATTAATTTACAGCACACAGATGTTTGCAAAAATTATGAAAAGCCATGACAAAACCAAGAGTGAATCTCTCACCCACTGGCTGTTCTTGTTGCCAAAGATATCCCTTTGTTTTCCAGCTACTAGGCATGGGATTCAGCCATCTATTTTTCTATATTTTAGGCCTACTTCTTTCTCAGTTTAATAGAACAGACATTTCCAAAAAGGATGTTTTTAGGGGGATTTTTTCTTTTAGAGAGGTATTTTAGCACAGAACAAATCACCTTCTGAAGATAGCTATTTCTGACCACCAGTTAATTACCATCAGGATAATTGCTAAGTTAGATTTACAGATTATTTCGTTCTGGATGATAAAGGACTGTCAATCAGTTAAATCAAGATCTTCAAGGACATGAACGGTTGTTAAACTTGTTTCCTCCCTAGCTTATTCAAAGCCAGACTCCAAAATCCTTTCCAGAAACAGAAAACAGAGCCTATTAATCTCTAAAATGCTAAAAGTCTGGCAGCCCTGGAGATATAATTTGGGTTACCAAGAGGATGGATCACAGTAATTCAGCATTGATTCTTTCAGACTTGGAAGTGGTTTGCCATAGAGGAGGATTTATTCTATTATTAAAAGTTATATGTGATAAAAAACTATGAAACAGTCAACCACATTTAAAACACTTTTTCATACATAACTGACAAAATCCACAAGGCAGGCAGAATAAAAATCCTATATTACTTAGTTTTGGAGTTATATTTAATGAGAAAAAACAATGGAAGATATACTAATGGGCATTTTATGTAGGTGGCCCTACCCACTCTTTCAAATTGCTAAGATAAAAGAAGCTTCCAAAATTTAAAATTTATTCTACATAGGACATGTTTATAAACACACTAAACAAGATATCCTTGTATCCTTGTGTCACTGGATTATACCTGTGTATTTAACTATATACTTCCAGAAGAAACAGCCATAGTATGAGTGCTACTCTTGAAAACTCAAGTTCTCATAGAAGACAGACACTCATTTTGGTCTGTTGAAAGTTATATTTGGGCAAATCATTAACACAGGCTCCCTTCTGCATAATCAGAAAGAAACCACTGTAGGAAGTGAATTCTCCTGCTCTGCATAATGTTCCTATTTCATAAGAACTTCTGTACAAAAGGGAAAAAACAAATTTACCTTTGCACCCAGCAGAGTTTATCTGGAGTTGGGCTGTAAATTAGGCAAACTCACTGGATACTCTTTATGTTCTCACTGTACTACATGGAAGTAAATCAGGTAAAAAAAAAAACAAAAGGGAAAAGAAAAAAGCCACCAAACTTAAAAAGGTTTAGAAAAACATTGCCTGTTTCTACTATGCAAGGGCTGCCATGCTGTGCTCCCGTGCTTTGTGTTTGAGATCCTTTATGTGGTAGCACACTGTGTGCTGGAAACTCTGCTTTGCACAGTGATTGCGCTGAGACAAAAGATGTATTAGATGAATGTGTATCCATTGTTGTCAACAGACTCTAGCATCTTTCCAGAATATGTTCAAAATACAGCAATCTCCTTATCCAAACCTAAACCAGTCTTCCTTGAAAACTTTCTCCCATTCTTATAAAGGTGTCTATGTTTACTTATTCTTTTATACGCAAAGAGAAGGAAAGTCATACAATTCTATTTTGCTTGCTAGCTGGCAACACAAAATGGAAAATATCAAAGAATTAAGTCCCAAGGGCTGTGCTGTGGTCAGAGTGAACTCCAAAGTTTATACAGAAGAAGAAAAAAGGAACTAAGAGCTCAAGAAAGAATGATTATTGCAAGTCAGGTAGGAGATAGTATCATTCCTATGTTTGCAGAGGGAAAACAGGGCTTTCTAAGTCAAGGTTATTCAATGTATTTTTCAGAGATACCCCACATGAATTTTTATTTCTATCCAAATACAGGTTGGGCTAATAATATAAACTACTATTTTTCCCTCATTTTGTTTCCTTGCTCACATGTGAGAATGTTTTGGGTTTTTTAATCTGTGATCATTTCACAGACCATGTCTGGCCGTCCTACAGGACACCATGGGCCTGAATATGAATGGTTAAGAACCACTGCACTGGGGCCTAGGATTTCTAAAGGAATTTATAAGGGAGTAGACTGTGATATATGAAGCTTAAAAAGAAGTAAAGACATTTTATAATTTAGAAAAAGAAATCTAGTATGTAATCTATCAGGAACTAAAGGATAATTATACCAACTTCAGCTTCTCAGCAATTCTTTAAAAATTAGAATCAAAGCACAAATATTACCATAAGATTTCCTGGAATCTACCCGGTTCCTGACCCTGCATCCTTCACCATGATGAAAAAAGAAGACTGCAGTCTTGCCATGCCTTACCTCCAACCTCTTATGGGATTACTTGTGTACTACTATATGACAGCTCTCAGAAAACCTTGTTGAAAGGGACAGGCAGGTAAAATTCCTATTTTCCCAGATCCTGTTATTTTCAAAGTATCAAGGTTCATTTGTACATGACAAAGGCCTGTGTATTAAAATAGCTATGGCTGAATTTTCTTCCACTTTTCTAGCTGAGAAATATAGATCCATAAAAAGCAGGGAACCTTTTCCTGGAAGAAAGCAAAGAACTGATCTGTTTTACAGATAAATAAACATTTATATAAGACCAGCCTTGTTGGGTCAGACCAAAAATATATCTAGTCAGTATCCTCTGTGACAGGGTTGATGAGTAAATGCTTAGGGAAAATTGTAACAGCAAGGTGAACATATATGATAGTTCTTTTTAACATTCCCCTTACCTCCAACCACATGCATCTCTGTCATTTCCTGAGCTGGATGTAGTTTCTATGTCTATAAGTACTCTCAATGAATATCTCTTCCATGGATTTGCCCAGACTTGTCTTTATTCATATAAACTTTTAGCATGTGCAATGTCCTTTAGCAAGGACTTCTATTGCTTATCTACATGTATGGGACTGACAAAATGTATGAAGAGATTCCATGTTTTCTTCTTTCTATCCCTTTAAAATCACAGGCTCATTTCTCTCATATAGACCAGCCATTATAATGGCTGTTTTACAACAGGACATTTCTGTAGGCAGTCTTAGCCTTTCAAATAAAGCAAGAAGTCATCTTCTATTATTGTCTCTTCCATTTAGCTTTTAAGATTTCTGTTCCTGTACAGTCATAAAGGCATTTATTGTCTTCATCATAGAGGCATTTCTCTTGGACTATCTGACTTTTCTGTAAGGTCTTTTTATCCTTCAGTCTGTTAATTAATCTCTTGATTCAAGTCTGACATTCATTTTGACAAGACTCCTCATATATGCTTCGATCACATCATTTTTTTCTCTCTTCCCCTCTAATTAGCACAATACTGGTTTTCTCAGCCTTTCCATTTCCCATTCAAAGCAACTATAACCCCCCTTGCCATTATATGATCTTTTTAATGCCTTTCTGCCTTGATAGACTTTATACTCCCTGCAACATGACAGACATGTTCACACTCAGCTGCTGTCTAGTGAGTTTGTCTGCAAGACTCATCATATCCAATGAACAAACTGATTTCCTGTTGATCGCCCTTGAGTCACACTTCTGTTATGACTCTTCCTACCTGCCACCAGCTCTATCTTATGGGATGCAGCCATCTAATAACACTATTCTGTCCCCCTCATTTCATTAAACTGCCTGAAGCAGAGTGCTGTGAGCAAAACATTCTTAGCACCTGCATGGATGGACTTTCCAAAAGGAATTTAGCCTAAATAAGAACAGGAAGAAGGATGGTGTCTCACAGACATTAAGCAAGACAAATACTTGAGTCCTTGAGGTACCATAAGACCACTGCCATATTCAAAATATCATAAGAGCATTAATTTCCACTGTATGATTGGGGAGGAAGCAATTGGGAGCATTCAGAACAGTGCATGTACCATTTGGCAGCCCAACTCCACACATTTTCTAAGGCAATTTATTAATACCTCTGTCTTTTATACAGCCCATCAGTGCATATCCTGTTCATTTTTACAGGTTTCTTCTTACAGCGCATAGATGTCATGTAAATAACAGGCCTGCTTATACACTTTCCTGTTCAAACTGTTTCTCAGTGGAGGATTGTGGGGTTTGGACAAAATTAAGTATATATTGAAAAAAATTATTTTGTCAAAAAACAAAGCACTACTCTTGCCTTTGTTTTCTAGAGTAAAAAAGCCACACTTTTAGCTTCCATCTCTTTTAGTTCCTCTACTCACTACCATACGGGTTTTCTGCACCTGTTTTCAGTTTGAGTTCCTTTTTCCATATAAAGTATCTCCAGTGCAGTAGATAATGGTATAGTCCTATTTCCTCTGGAAATACTTCACCAGGCATGTGCAAGAGCCATATCAACTATTTTTCATTGGATAGTTGGTAGGAATCCTTTCTCTTCCATGTATACCCAGATTGTGCCTTTCTTCAGTGGTTACTAACTGATAACTTCTAGTTTATAAAATATTTTCTTATCATTGGTCCCAAAGTGCACAATTTGGTACCGTTAAATTAAATTCCATTTCTATTACATCACACTTGAAAGTCATCATTTTTTTCTGTATGATATATTGATCCTCTTCCATACTGGTAACTACCCAACTTCCCATCACTAACAAGTTTTATTAGCATATACCTACTGTGTATTAAGATTACTATTTGAGGCCTAAAACCTTTCCACAATGCATTCTAAGTCTGATGTACTATCCTTTCAAGGCAGCTTGTTATCAGTTCCTGTCACAGTTTAACCTTACCCAACCTTCTTCTCATTACTAAACTCCACCTTCTCCAGGAAATTTCCTTGATTCCTTTTGTTCACACAGTTAAAGAATCTTACATTTACATCCAGCCAACTGGGATACTTCCACAGTTCACTCTCTGGCACTTCTAGTTCACAGCACAGATGAAACCATCTCACGTGTGATCATATCCACTAAAATCTAGGAACCTGTGGTGGTGCACTTCTTCTCCAGGGTGTTCTATGACCTTGGGAGCTGCCGGCTAGGCCTCAGTGCCTTGAGTAATGAGTTGGGCAGTTAAGCACCCCTTGACTGTATCAACAGCTCTTGCTCAGCTAAGGCAGAGAATGACACTGCTGGTGCTGGAACTCCTGTTGACTGGACAAAGCAGGGAAGAAGAATGGAAACAATCAGTTATTCCCTGACAATACTAGAATATTCCCAGCAGATCATAGCCTGAGTAGTAACCAAGTGGAACAATATATTGTTCCTGGAATTCTTGAGAAAATTACCAGCTCAGGTTGCAGTTGGGATAGAAAATTGCTGATGACTAAAGTCAATCATCTCACAGCCTTATAAACAGCCATCCTGAAGTGAGACCCTTTTGAGCTCTCCTGGACTGCAGCGGGATGTGACCAGCATCTCCCTCTGAGCAGGATGCCACTCAAAGCTCACAAAACACTAAGTTTGCGATACTAGTGCGACCATCATGGAAAGTCAACAATGGATCCTGGGCTGATACCCCTGCTCCCCAAGGCTCAACCCTTCACCCATTGAGGAATGCAAAGGCATAAGATGCATTTCACTGAACTTGAGGGAAAACTTTTAGTAGGTATACCTTTGCTGTAATATATATTGCAAGCTTGAAGTAGTTAGGTTATTTATGTAATTTTGTGATTTAAAACAAATTTTATTGATCTGCTGCTAAAATCTTATGGATAATCTTAAACTGTGAACAAATTTTCTCTTTTTTTTCTCTCTCTACGCTTTAGATCTAATCCGTTGTCCAAGTCTGAGACTAAGATTGGATCCAGCTGCACCTAAACTCTGTGAGAGTTTAGAAAGCAAGGGAGTCTATTCTGAACCTTGTGACTCAGCGGGAGGATCTCCTTTACCCTTTTATATCTTTGATCTTTATAAACCATTTCCAACTCTATCCTGACTTGATTTCAACTTGATTTATCTCTGTGCATTTACTCCATGTAATAAGTAATAGAGTAAACCTTGTCATTGAATTTTGTGCAGTTGCATTTCCACAAATTCATATTAAACCTATTTTACTTAAACTCTTTGGTGGTAACTCTTTAAGCAACCTGACCTAACCACTCCTTTCATGACAGAACCCTGATCTTATATCACAACTCTGTGGCACTAGTCATTGTACAGGGAAGACACAAACAGATTTCTCCAAAGAAATTGCAGTAAGTAAATTGCACTTATTGCTGTTTAAAAGTCTCCTATGATGACTAGAATTTTAATATCTTTTGGAGAAGAGGTCAGAAATAAGAAGACCCAGAAGATTTCAGGACTCTGCAGAAAATATGAGTCCTAATTATAGGTGAATATAGAATTATAAAATATTAAATGTCCAGAGTTTTTTTAGCTCAGCTTATCCTAGAATGATTCATTAAGCTGAACAAATATAGGCTTTGCTAGCCAGTGTGACAGGCCAAACCATCCTGAAAGGAAAACCAGAATCCCCTATGATAGGTTACTTCATATTCCTTTCTGCAGAGTTGGCTTTATCTCCAAGTAAAATATACCAAAGTCAATGGTATCCAATCTATATGGGGCAAAAATGTTTACCAAATATCATTCTTGCTGTCAAAATATAATGACTGTTTTCCTGCGACAGACCTAAATTCCTTTTTCTTTTTTTATAAATACACCTAAATAATAACCTGATGGGCAAGAAAGTAAGAACTCTTTATACCTAGGTATCATCCTAAATTTAGAGTAAACAAGTTGGCGAAATTACACCATCAACAACTTCTGTCTGAGTTGCTGACTGAATTCGAGGCAGAATTCTCCGTATTTCTCAAACTGCAATTAATGAATAAATAAAGTCATAACAGTTAAAAACTGTGTAAATAATTTGTTTATGGGCATTGAGTAATAAAATAATCTGGGTTAAACCAGAAAATAGCAGGATGATTACAGAACAATAATATATTTATTCAGAAAATATTGAAGGAGATTAGCCTTCAACTGCACTGAAAAGAAATAAAAGTAGAAAAAGCAGCTTCTCTACTACTAATATCCTAACTGATTTTTCCTAGCAAAGTAAATACAGAGCTAAATCCTCCAGGGATGCTGTTTTGCTTGATTTTATCATTTCACATGTAAATTTGGGTGCATTGTCCCTTATGTGTTAGCTATTACAAACATTATCCTGACATAACACAGAGCCCCATATGGCTCTGGCTTCTAAAGATATGCACTTAAGCTTGCATCCATAATATAATGCAAATTGGGTAGTGTTAAATAAAAAATAGTTGCTTTTGTGTGACCCCCATCCTCCCTCAGTCACTTGTGTCCCTCGCAACCCAGCATAATTTCAGAATGACTTCAAGTTGTTCCAACACAGCACAGGGAAACAACTTGCACTGAGCAGAAGGCAAAAGTGATCTTTAAATACTGTTTCTGCACTCCCCTTTTCATGGTATTTACATTATGGCTCCCATCCAAGGCTCTAGTTCTCCAATTTTAAAGCAACAACTGCACAGCAAGAGTGCAACACTGCTCTAATCTACAACACAAATTATATTAAAATGCAGTGAAGAGAATGTATGGGCTTGCTTTTTCTTTGTAGATTCACTGCAGCTGTACAGATGTCATGAATGTGCCATTAAAATGGTTCACAGGATCTGGCAGCACAGTTGATTTCACTTTAAGGAATGCCGTAAACATTAATATCATTTTAGAAATAAGACTTATTCTTGCTTCTTAAAATAATGGCTTAGTAAGTATAACTTACATCTCACAGTTTAAAATATACTGACAGATTTCTCTGGATTTTAGCTTATTTTTTTTTCAACATTATCCCAAGGTTATTGTTCTTGCTTCATTCCCCTATCACAGCAAAATCATTCCATCCCCTTTTTCCTTCTCATCCTGAATCCTCACTTCAAGCAAAATCAAAGATCTTGCTATTCAGGTACACACGTATTCATTAAAGACTTTTCTATCTTCCCTTTCTCATCACCAGTTTTTAAGGAGCCTATGTAGCATCTATATGATGCTTGCACACATCTAAGTGCTGGTTCATGACAGTTTATATACAGTTTATATACAACGGTATATGATTTTCTACTTGGGAAAAGCTGGCAACTTGCAGATCATCATGTGAAAAGCAAAGGCAGCTGAAAAAATGTTATACTACACTGCCTGGTCACAGGTTAGGGGAAGCTGCAATTACTTTAGGTCTGGCAGGATGATGATTTGTTGGCCTAAACAATGGCAGGATGCATTTCCTGGGAGTCCTATGAAGAAATCTGCATAAAACACAGTATAGTAAAGTGTTCTAGAAAGTGTCTTAAACTAGCTCAGTTTCTCTTAAAGAATCCCCATGGAAATTTCCATTTCAACAGCAAAATGAGCCTTATTTAGAATTTTTATGTTAAATGCCACCTTCTCTTTCCAATTAATCTTTGCCTTTGAATACAGATCTATCATTTTACTGATAACAGGAGTCTTTGTCAGAGAATATTTAAAGTCCAGCTACGATATATATAGCACTAAGCTGGTCACAGGAACCCGATTTCTATGCTGCACGCAAAGCTATACAGCAAAATTGTTGAAGTAGGCAATGGAAGATTTTGTAAAGCACAGAACTTTGTAAAAGAGTAAAGTCTGACCCAATATTACAGAAGGCTTTCCCAAAACCATTGGAATATTGGGGAAAATAGTGGAATTTAATGCTAGTTGCAAGATTTACATTTACCTCAAGTTTCCTCTCCAAAATATCTGAGACCAAGAGTTTGCAATCACTTTGGTGCATATGAGCATAAGGGCAAGCACATGGGATCAGGCCACAGGGCACTCACTCTAGCCCAGTATCCTGACAGTGCCCAAAACCAGTTGCCTAGGAAGAAGTATAGAGCAAGTACACGATACTTCTCCAAGTATTTGCCTAACACTTATGGATCAGGAATTTTGACAGATAACATTAAGCATATGGCTAAAAACCAATTTTAACTCTAAAAGAATCAGTAGGATAACTGTAAAGAGTGTGCAGAACTGTTCGCAACATCAGAATTTCAGATAATTTTAGGAGAAGCAAAGTGGACACATTAATTAGAAACCAGTCTAAGACTGCTGAACTCATTTCACATAGATCAATGAAACATCCATCAGACAGAAACAGCTATTGATCAGTTCTGACCTTGATTTAAATTACACGCCTGGGGCTGCAGGGCTCTGTACATGGCTATTATTCCCAGCACCATATAATTCCTTAGTAGCACAACTTTAATTGAAAAACAGAAAACCACATAGTCCAACTGAAAGATAATCAGAAGTCCCAGTATGCATTTTCCTAAGTAGACAGATTCACAGACTAGAAGGAGAAGCAGCAGGATGGGAAGGAACTGAAAAGAAACACAAAAATAACCACATGGTTTTATAGCTAAGTAGTAATACTAACATTATGTCTTCTTGCAGTATTTAAGCAACCAAGGGGCTTTATATGTCTTGATGCTTTACACATCCTATCAGCTTTCTCAGATATAAAAATAAGAATGTGTCTTTCAATCCATCAGTAGAAACTGCTGTTGTGATAACAAAAACATTAAGGAAATTTTAAAATCATAGAAAAACAGCAGTTTCAGCAGTGAAAGCCAGGGTGCTAAAGTGATAGGACCATTTTTTTTTTTTTTGAGATGGGTTTAGAGCAAATGTTTGAAACCCTCAAGACATGTGCTTTTTATAGCAATAAGATTTTAATGTCACATAGACATTTGAATAGCCAGTGATATTTTTTAAATAAAAGCATATCACCTTTTTAAAAGTGCCATCACTGACCAATGTAGCCAGTCTCACAAAGTGATCTTTGCACTGAAGTCCATCTGAACTGAGTATGCCTTTTACATTGCCAAGATTTTCTTTGGCACTGAAGACTGAGCCCTGGCTCTATACAAGAAATATATCAAGTAGTTTGACAAGAAATGTATTGTTTATAAGAGATGCATCTATATTTTACACCCAGAATAGGTCCAAAGGTAGCATTTCTTGCAGTTTTATAGAGTCCAGTTCTATCTTTTCAAGTAAAGGACTGCAGTGTCACATCTGTTACCACTTTTGCAACGTGATTTGCAAGGAAATAAAATGAGGTATCACATTTAGTATCTGTAGCTGTTTCTGAATTTTTTTTGCATTATTTATGGTGCCCATTCTCAGACCCTTTGGTCCTTTCACATCTTTCATCACTATGAGCAATTGCAGTCAAACTTCAAATAGCAGCACACACATTGTCTGTTCAGTCTCTGCTTATATTTGCTTCTCCTCTGATGCCTTAAAACTATATATTTACATTATGTGTGCATTATATACATTATATAAACTAGCATCTACTATAGTTTAAAGAAAAGGCAAGCTGTCTTGTCTGCTTTTTAGGTAAGCAGTTTTCTTTTCCTGACCAATCTCTACATTAACCATTTCTCCTTCCCAACTGTTTGCTCCCACTTGACTGGCTAAAAGTGAACTATTCAACCAATTTTTTCTTGGCTATGCACTTAAAACAGTGGAAACCTGAACTGACTTGGTGTCATGGTTTAACTCCAGCCAGCAACTAAAGTACAATGCAGCCACTCGCTCACTTCCCCGCCCCCAGTGGGATGGGGAGGAGAATCAGAAAAAGCTAAAACCTGTGGGTTGAAATAAGAACAGTTTAAGAATTGAAATAAAGTAAAATATAATACTAACACTAATAATAATAATAATAATAATGAAAAGGGAGATAAAAAAAGAGAAAGATAAATAAAACACAAGAAAAAAACCAAGTGATGCACAATACAATTGCTCACCACCCACTTACCAATGCCCAGCCAGTCCCCAAGCACCAATCTGCAAGCCCCTGGCAAACTCCCCCCACTCTATATACTGAGCATGACATCAAATGTTATGGAATATCCTTTTGGCCAGTTTGGGTCAGCTATCCTGGAAGTGTCCCCTCCCAATTTCTTGGACACCTCCAGCCTTCTCACTGACAGGGCCTAAACAACTGAAAAGTCCTTGACTTAGTATAAACACTAGTTAGCAACAACAAAAAACATCAGTGTGTTATCAACGTTATTCTCATATTAAATCCAAGACACAGCACTATACCAGCTACTAGGAGGAAAATTAACACTCTCCCACTCAAAACCATGATCAATGGGTGCAACTTTAATATAAACATTGCTTTAATATTGCATTGCTTATCACCACAGACAAGTCAGTCTAAACTAAGGCTGGCTGGAGCTGCTGCCCTTTCAGGCTATGCCTATAACAGTAAATTAAGCTATGCCAGGGAGCATTTCTAGGCTATGGAATTTGTCTACACCATGAAACTTTCAGTATATTTTCTGGCACGGTTTTGACCCTGGCTTGCTAGCACCCTGCCAAACAGTTCCTGGGCAAGGTTCAGTACTTGGCACAGGCCACAAACTGCTACCAATTCAAAGTCTAGATGTGGCCATCCTTTTTCAGAGGCTACAAGAGTTTAAACATATGGACAAAAGTTATTCCATGCCAGCTGGACTCAGTGCCAAAGGACAGCCTTGGTGTGTTTAATTTACTAGTACAGATGGATCCAGAGAAATCCCAAATCCCTGCAGTTTTGAGCCTTCTATATTGCTGTCTTCAAATCACTTGCTGCCTGATATATTACTGGACACACATTTTATTTTCATGCTGAGATGAGGAAATTTAATTTTCAATATTAGACTTACTCTTCTTGTCTTAAAAGGCTACGTATTCTAAGCAGCAGCTACACACTGTCACCAGCACCTGAGAAAGGAAACCTGAAATAAACTTTGATGGGGCTATCATACCAATTAAAAATACTCATCTGACTCAGATGTGGCAAAATCAGACCCTGAGATTCCTGTGATGAAATATTTGCTACATTCACTATCCTCTATCACCACATGCTACTCAACACCTGTTTTGTTGCTTCAGCTTTCACTACCTTTCTTCTGAACCAGTGTATTTAGTGATTCTTGCATTCATGCTATAGTCACTGTTACAGGATATTTCTAGAATATTGCACTGCCTCCACACTTGCAAGTTACTGTAGGATTCCCCTTAAAGACTCCAATATCAAGGCAATTTTCATTCATACTGGTTACTCCCACACACCCCTCTGACACACACACACAAAATTATTCTCATTTTAACTGAACCCCTTTTTACTGCTAGAGCACTGTTAGGGAGCTTGTAGAGCAAAACATCAGGTGCTTAATGTTTATTGATATTTTTTAAACTACTACTGCAATATTTTTAATTATTGAATGATAAAACTGAATATTCTCATTCAGCTTACAAAACCTAGTCCTCACTTGGTCCGTAAGCCCTATGACAATTTATAGAAAACAGTTGATGTGAAGACAGCAACATTTTGGGTATCAAATGAAATTGTCACACACAATTCTAGGAAGGATATGCTGACACAAGCAGCTTTCACACTGTCTTCTCTAGAAGGATATCTTTTATTTGTGTGTGATAATTGTACCTAGCCCATGAAGTCTATGGTTAGTCCCAGGGAAAAGCCATCTAAGCAGCAAAAGCCAGTGCAGTGTTCTTATTTGATATTTGCATCAAAGTGCTGTAATCAGATAGAAACTACGCACATATTGGTCTATAGAACATTTATAGTTAGAACATTTTTTTATAATAAACAGATCAGAGAGGGAAAACTTGATGTTTGATTCCTCAAACAAAAGTTTACTGAAATCAGTTAGAAATCACTGAGAGTTCTGATCAAGTAAATTTTAAAGAGGAGTTAAAGGTGTGACATAGATACACTGTCAGTTAAATATGCTGACCTATCTTTGTAAATTTTCTATTTTCTAGAAATCAATATCTGCACTTTTTTCCCCCTTGTTTTTTCCTATTCTGATTTGACAAATGTTAGCTAACAAATTCTACTGTCCAAGTTTGCCCATATTTTCTCTATAAGCTCTTGCCTTCTGTTATTTCTATTAAATAATTGACAGTGGTTAAAAAATTAATGCAAACCTCTGGCATCACAGCTGCAGGGTATACTGAATGTAGTGCTTTATACAGTGAATACAATGATAGATTTATAAGGTTAAACTTAATTTTATTTTCTGATTTACACCTCTGAGCTTTTAATAATTTTCTTTAGAATATGTTTTTGTCAGCATTGCCATTGACAAACCATGTATTTTTTTATTTGACGTAATTTGAAATCTAGAAGTTTGGAACCAAAATAATCTTATAGCCTTCTAGTCCCATCTCTTTAATATTACTAGCTCAAACCAAATGGAGGAAACATGTATTGCTGTTTATTATTTAACACTGTAAATCATCCTAAAGCCCTCTTGTGGACTTTTATCCTATGCACCTATGTCCTGCATACAGAGAAAAATCCAAAGTTTCTTAAAGTTTCTGTTGAGAAATCAGTACCTTTTTGAGTAAAATGCCTTTTTAATGGATTTCTCCCCTTTAAAAGGTAAAAAAAAACCGTTAATATGCTGTCTTTGTAATGTCTTTGTAATGTCCATACCAGGGTTGTCACATTTATAACTTGCTGTGAAACAAAATTTCAGGGCCAGCTGGTGGTCCTATGACAAGGTAATGTGCTATCATGAATAAATATAGCACTTGAACTCTGAACCTCTCTCTATTCCAGTAAGAAATAATGTGGAAAGAAGGTGTTTGGGTCAGAAGGGAAAAAAAGCAAACCTTACAGTGCTCATAGCAGGCTCTTTCTGACCATATGAAAAAGCAATAATGATAAGTACTAGAGAGAGCCACATCTTCCCTGACTTGGGCAATAAAAGAAGACAATTCAATTCAGTTCTTTTGAATCCAAGAATGAGGCACCATTGCCTCAAAGCATGAAAAAAATACAAAAGACCTGCAGGGCATCCCAGTATGTATGACAGCACCTACTTAAACCTGTTAACCTTTGCTAGTTCATCTCTAATAATCATACAGTGAATTTTATTAAGAAATAATTACTCTGTTTCCTTGAGTGCCCATGCTGACTTTCAAACAAACTGACACATTTCACTGGTAAGCATATGAATCTTATTCAGAGAAAATCGGTGTTCCAAGCTCCAACATGCTTCAAGTTGAACACAAAGTATCATGCTGAAATGGCTATTAAACACAAAGTTTAAATGTCTACACAAAAACACATGTACAAAATTGTAACTGGAAACAAGTTGGATCAACCATGTCACTAGCTAGGGAATTTTAGTGACTTTAACAGCATTACTATTTACACATCTTACTGCCAGACAAAGACAGCAAACAGTGGCATTCCATGTATTTCTTCACTGCAGTACATGGAAAAGTAATCTAGTTCTGATCTCATCATTCAGAACATATTTTAAAGTTGCACTTCATTCCCATTTTCTTCTGACTATTCAAACCTGTGAGATTTTTCAGAATGTTTTATTTCATATATGCTGAATATAATTTACCACATGATGTCACCAAATACTTTGTCAGTGATTTTGAAGGAAGTAATATAAGCTCAGAATTAACATCAAATCAAACTCCCTCTGATTCGTTCAGGTTTATATTTTATGTAATATAAATGGCCTTTCATAAATGTAGTTTGAAATAGAAATGGATATTGCAGGAGTACTATTCATTTTAGAAAGACATTTGAATAATCAAAGAAAAGTAATAAAGTATAATATAGACAGGTGTTATACAGATACTGCATATTAAAAACAATACAGCTGTTGATATAGCTTACAAGGTGGGGTAATAGTGCTCTATTTCAGATTCTGTGCACTAGAATAGCTTTCTGAGACACTTAACTGATTTTATTTAAGATCCCAGTCAACAGATTTACTCTAGCAAGCATAAGTGCAACACGGTGCTCCAATGCAGAATACTCCATCTAAAAAGTGCAAATAGCAATAGTGAGCTGTTGCAATTTGAGTTCATTTGGCAATGACAAGGCTTTTTAAGAACTGGCATTAAAATTTTAATGGGAATACTATAACATGAAAACAATTTTATTGCTCCATTATAGAAAAATAATACAGTAATGTCAATGTGAATTACCATGTGATCTCCAACACACTCTGAAGTACTACAATGAAACTAGCATGTTATTGCAGTGGAAGCACACACATGACACATAGCATGTAGCACTGCTATACTTATGATAATAGTAAGAATCTAAGCTTAAAAATGTAGAGAATTTGAGAGGCAAAGAATCTGTGTTCCAGTTCCTAGAGGGCACAGAACAACAAATGATTTGAGATATCAAGGGGTGCAGCCTACCTAAAAAGACATGAATGAGATAGAGCCTAAGAAACTCTGGGAAATTCACCTTTGTGCCATATTAAAAACATATTCACTTTACCTGCTATTCAAAACATGTTAGATGACCTGGTTGTATTTGATCCAAGGCTTCCCAAGTTTTAATGGCTACTCACCATTAAATACATTTTTAAATGACTTGTTTTCATGCATGAAAAAAAAGGAAAACTTTTGTTAAAAAGGCTGTTGCAAATATTTCACAAAGGAAACATTGCTTAAAATCTTCAAGCACCCAAGGAAGATGGCAACCACCTGAAGCTTTAATGCCAGATCTCACATTGTTAAATGTTCTGCTATCCTCCCCTCCTTTGAGTATCACCCTATTACCCAAGAATTAGGAGATGTGAGCACTAGGAGATGTGAGCATCAGCAGCTCCTACATAAATAAGATTTGGCTATCCTTTCTGAGGAAAGTTTGCAGAAAAGAACATTATTCCCTGGCATCACACTTTCCTATATTTGGCATCTTTCTACCATCTCTGAGGTGTAGGCAAGGGATGAGGGTTTTTGTACACTTGGGCAACACTTTACAAACATTTGCTTCCTCAGCAGAAGAGGTTTCAGGTGATCAGGATGACAATGATAACTGTCAGCAAAAAATTATGCCATCTGTTATGCATCCACTATCATAGTTCCTACATGAATTTATAATTTTTGTGGGAAGAAGCAAGATCCTAACTGGTATTTCAAGACACTCTTTAATAACATGTATCACTTTCAATAGACTATATATTGCACAGTTGTTTATACATTGCTGCACAGATACAAATATTTGTCAACCTCTTATTTCTTAATGGAATTTAATTCAGAATATATACTCTACTGTACTTCAATACCTTAAAATACTGTCTACTTTCTATTACTCAAGACAGAAAAATTATGCAGGAAAGATTTAATTGCTTTTTCATTACTATGCCATACGTGTATATTTAAAGGTTACGATATTCAATGCAAACCTACAGTAGCTTAAATGCTATCTATCAAACTGCTACAGCTTGCTTAGTTCATAGAATTATTATTTTTGGCTTACCCAAATCTGTAGCTTAATTCTTTTTTCATTTTTAAAAACTGTTTTTACTTTGAAATCAATCCCAACTGTGCTTACAAATGCAGATGTAAAGGAATCATCAGCGTATCGGAACAAAAAGGAGGTTTTCCCAACACTGCTGTTGCCGATAATGAGCAGTTTGAACATGTAATCAAAGTTCTGGTCAGACGTATCTTTCTGGCCATATCTGGAATCTTGAGCAGATGCCATCTGTAATTAAAAATAAAAAGAAATAGTTTATTGTCTCTTGTATCATATAAAACTGGAAACATTTAGATTTTATTGGATTTTTTGATAAAAAATGATGTGAATGAACTCAAGAAGTTGTTCACAGAGGCTTAACTCTTTCTTATGATTCTGGCATCCATGGTAATAGTTCCGGTTGCAAAAGAGGATGTATTAAAGGTAAACATCACTGGTAATTTCAGAAAATGTGATGAATGAAATAGACAGTGGAAATATAGACAAAGATACTTCACATATACAAGAAGGAAATAAGAGATGAATGCTGGGTTATGATATAGGAAGTATATTTCCAAGCAAAAGCTTAATCTGTTTTACATCTGATAGAATTCTTGAACCATTTATTTTACTGTAAATATGCTGCAGTCTTTTGTAATGCCTATAACCTTATTCAAAGCATTTTGCCATTACCAGCTTTCAGTTATTATACCATTAAATAGTGAGTTGGGTATATACCTCTAAAATAAGGTCTTGATTTTTTTCAGTTCTCATCTCTTCTATAGTTTTGGAATTTGCAATGTTAATGCAACATCATCATAAATGACAGTAGCCAGTGTTTTCAAATTTGAGTCCTTAAAATACAGATTCTAATCCATATGAAAAACCTGAATAAGCACAGATTACTGAATATTGACAACAGCAAGCTTATTTTGCTCTAGAGTACAAAGATCATGGGTTCCATTTATTAAAAGTACACTTTTAGCTTTCAGGAGGACTGCAGAGATTAACTTGAAAAACTGACCAAAATTCTACCTGGGAAGCTCAAAAAGCAGATGGCAAAAATAAAGAACTTAGAACAAGGCAGTGTTTCACTTCATATGCTTTTTAAGAAAAATAAGTATTTGGGGAGCCTGGCAGGATTTTAAATTATTGGAGTTTGGCAATACTAAGGGAAATACATTTGCACACTGATTTTGGAAAGAAAGACAAACAGTATATCCTAACGTATAAGGTTTATGGAAAAGCAGTCCACATCAAAGCTTTCTAAGTTAGACATCTCAGAGTGCATTTGGACAGTCAGGGAGGACAGCTTGAACCAGGACCTTGCAGAAGGGTGAGGGCTGTACTCTAACCAACCTTCTCAGCAGAATTTCAATTACTGCATAAATTTTCTGAGCTAATTCTGCTGTCTCATAGTAAAAATAACAGTATGCCAGCTTCCTTGGACTACTGAAGAGGCATATAGAAGTGGGGACAAAAAGTCCTGAAGGAGATAATGGAAGTAGCAATCATTCGAGAGAAAATTCAGTGTAAGATTTATAATTCATAAATAATGCATTAGAGTGTTTAATTTCAGAATTACCCTTTTATTTAGCAGTGACTAAAGTTCTTGATTAAATGTAGTCTTGCGTAAGATATTTTGTTTGAAACATGAGAAAAAGAAAATCAAATGTTGTTTATACCAGTCTAATCACAACTGGCTACAAAGTAGTCAAAAAGAGAACACTGATGTTGTGTACAATTTGCAATAACAAGTCCAGCAGACAAAAGACTGCAGTGGCTGGGGACCTGTGAGCTTTCTGCAGCAGCCTGTTCTGCTGCCCTTCTGGCTAATCTCTGTAATGCAGCAGCTGAAACCAGTAGTTACCACTTCTAGCAAGAAAAATAATTTTCTTTCTTGATTTTATCTCCTAAGAAGCCTTCCATGTAGCTTCTTCAACTTACTTAAGGTTTAAAAAAAGGGGTTTAGCTTTCATTTAATTTACTGGCCTCAGTCCTATGTGCCTTACAATTCATCCCTATGTACTTTAATGCCTAATACTTCAGAAACAGTATGATTCAGTGAGCAGAGGAATCATATCTAGATTTTAAGAATGGTTTTGCTAAATCTTGTACATTATGTAGCCTTCCTAAGAACCTGTTTCCTGTGGATGGTTTTATAGACTTTCCCCACAAAGAAATTTCAGTGTTCCTCTAAATTAGTGTTTATGTGCATTACCCACCATGCAAGTTTCCTTAAAAGTTCTTAAAAAATAATAAAAAATTAAAAACCAACACCTTCACTGTATCTTGAACTTACAGTTTCGTTATTTGCAGTACCATAGGCAGAATTATGGGCAAATTGAACACAGAATTGCAGCCAGTTTTTATTTCAAGGATAGGAGCATGTCTGCCTATTACAGGATGCAGAAGGCATAGGAAAGGCATGGGAAAGGACTAATTTCTCCACCTCCCACCTGGGGATTCATGAGATGATTAGTGAGGTATTGATAATAATTCAAACTGTTTGGAGATACTAGCTTTAGCCTAGAAAGCCAGTATCCATAGACTATTGATAGTAATCCTTCCTTGTGTCCACAACCTAAATGAGTTTTAGAAAAGTACTGCATCAGTCTGAAGAAAAATCAATCATTAATATGTCAGGGTTTTTTTTAAAAAAAGAATCATTAATATGTCAGTTCACTCCTAACAGGACCTGTCTCTACTATGGAGGCATTTGGCAAAGAAATGTGAAGAAGCTAGTGCTGATGTTATGTTCTTCCTTTGGAAACGATGCTGGAAATAATCACCAGGAACGCCATGTTCAAGCCTGTTAATTAAATATTACATATATGGATGGGAACTAAACATGCCAACCATGCTAATGGTATGATGTTCTGTTCCAAGAAAGCAAAAACCTTACCTTTATTTTGACAAAGTTCTCTTCTCAAATGATCAAAAGAATGTATTAAACATGCATCACTTTCAGCAAAACACACTTAGTGTGGCATCAGTAGTCCTCTTTCTGTCACTACCTCTTTTTAGAAGTGTACTGTGGAAGCTCACTCCTTTGCTGGTTAGATAGTTTCTAATCTCCAGCTCAAAGACACTCAGCACTAGTTTATACTCACTTCTTAATGCCCAGTGTCTGCTCCAGTATACACATAGTACTACTGACGCCAAATGCAGCTTGATCAATTTACAAAAAGATGTATATAACTTGCTCTGTGGACTCAGAGACTTGTCAGGCTCTTCCACTCAAGTGCTTCTAATTTGAACCAAGACTGAGATATCTAATAATTTTGCTGAGTGATAGGAGATGAATTGTCATAACTCCTGTGTCTAATAGCTTTGATTTGGCCTTTTTCATCATAGTGTTAGAATAACCTCTTAAATAAATCCGGAAGCAGCTTTTTTGCTTGCTTTTACCCTTCTCCATTGTGTTTGGATGTGTCTGTTATAAATCTGTTTTGTCTGGGCATAACCATCGCCAGTGACAACAGGATATGGAAATCTAAGAAGAAAATGTTCTCATTTATTTTCTTGGCAAAGCATCGGAAATGTTCACAGTGTATTTACAGATTATTTCCCATTTCCTACTTTTCCTCACCTCTATGGCCTCAGTCACCTTTGAAATGATCTCATGCCCTGGCAAATGAAAGAGAGGGTCTGTAGACATCTGGCATTTTCTACAAACTGCCACCATTAATACCCATATGCTCTTATAAACACAAAGAACAGGTTATCCTCACTAAATTCTGTCTTTTTTATTTTACCAAAGTGCAGGAATGTGGAATATTTGCATGCTACAATTAGATAAAGAGTGAAACTTGAAGCAAGTTAATCAGTGTATGAATCACTGAGAATTTCCCATTGAATCTTCACTTTTCAAAGTAACACCAAAACCTTAGAGGAAACTACTGAAAGATACACAGACATTTCAACTAATTCAGACCAATTCTTAAAAGAGCATGCAGAAACCATACATGCTTGTATGTTTCACAGAAAAAAAAAATAATAGAGTTGATTGCTTTTGACTTCTAATCCAAAGCCCACTCCATGGGCATAAGTACTACTAAGATTTATATCTGCTCTTTGAAAATATGGCTATAAAAATGAAAAGGAGTCACAAACTCTGACCCAGATTGAATTATATCCAGCAGATAACATCAAACTTTTACACTAGGTAACTCTATCTCTGGAAGAACTGTTAGGGTTGTCTTTCTGGTAATTTTGGCCCTTCTTGCCTACAGAGAAATGGCATGAGCTTGAGAATGAAACAGAATTCATAAATATAGAACAAAAGTGCCACTGCACGGTCCCTTTTTCTCATCCTGCTAAAATATTTTAATTTCTTGGTTTTCTTTTTAATTATTGCTTGATGGGAATGGAAAAAAAATAATGCTTACACTCTCCTTTAACTTGTTTTATCTTGACCAAAAGACATACAATTGATCCCTTTCTGTTGCTCTCCAATTCAGATGGTAGCTCTTTAACAGACTGTTCCATAAAGTTTTGTGCAAAGAAACTATATTTGTTTCATGTAGCAGGAAATCAGATAGCTAAAAAAGATAAATCAATAAATTAGTTCAGCCAATCTAAAGCACATTTGAACAAGGACCAACCATACTAGCCTAATGTTGGAAAAAGAAAAGACACTTAAGAAAAAGAACCCACAATAGAATATTGGTT
>NC_051209.1:18403756-18498018 GCF_015220075.1 Falco rusticolus | reverse complement strand
ACATCACTTTCACTTTATCAAGCAGATCAATTTTCAAATTTATATCCTTAATTACACAAGTGTATAAACCTGCAGTTCATTCATACAGTCTCCTTCGCTTTCACCTCCTTTCAGTAGGCTACACTCACCTGGACAAAGCTGTCGTGGGCGTACGTTGAAGCAGTAGGACCAGCACAGCCAGCCAGAGGATCTGTGTGGGCTGCTGCTGAACAACTCTGTGGTGTGACTGCAAGAATTCAAACACAGCTATCAGACTTCCAGAACTTGTGTTTGGTGTGCAGAGTTCTATTTCTTACTTTGATTAAACATTTCAATAATCACACAGTAAATGAAATTCCAGAAATGTATTGCTACCTCCCAAGTGAATTTAAGACCAATTTCTTAATCTTAAAAATACTTATTTTAAGGTATGTATAGATATATTAAAAATATATATTGTAAAACTGATACAAACACACACGTGCAGAAACTTCATAATCACAGTCTTTTGTGTCTTAACATCACCTCTTTGATTTGGCTGCTTGAGTTTCTTGTCACAATACACCACAGAAAGCATATTCACATAGCTGAGCCTAGATGTTCATACACACATACACACTGAGATGAAACAGTGATTCTATTCCAAAAAGCAACTCTGCAGTTGAGGCAGTATGCTGCAAGTATTATTGTTTGGTGACACGCAGAAATAATTTAAAAGTAAAGGTGTTATATGCAGTACGGATAATCTTTAAAATCTGCAGTCATTCTGAGAGAGAAGTCCTTTTTAGTCCAAATCATAACAAGTAAATGTAATAAGTATAACTTGAGATGGCAAACAGATCAGATGATTTATTTGCAATGCTTGACACTTACATGGGATTCCACATGAGACAGCTGCTACAATAACCAGTATGCGTTTTTAATATCTATACCTGTGGCCCTTCTTAATATGATGTTGCTGAATTTTTGTGCAGTTGGGAGCAACAAACACAAGAGCTAAACAACACAGAAAGAGCTAGTGGATATCCTTCTAAACAACCATGAGATATGTGTATGACTCACATTACTTCAAAAGCTAATTCTGAGCAAATTTATAGTGAAATCTGGAGATCTTTCAGAAGAATGTTCTATGACCTGTGAACATATTACAGGTCTGGACATTGCCAAAAAACCTAAATGATATCTGGTCTTCACTCACTGGAAACTCCAAAGCATGTTTACAAACCCAAGAAAACCACCAAATCAAACTTTTGAAGGACTATTGTAAAAACAATGCAAGAGAGCAATGACAAAGGTGAAATTTCTTGTAACCTGCAAAAGTGATTCTAAGGAAAACTAAACACATATTACTAAGAACCTATTTTCTAAGAAAAGAAAAGGAAGGACCCAGGGAGAAAAAGTGCTTATGAAATAGTAGGCAAGTGTAAAATATTAATTCCAGATCATACACTATAAAAAGCTACAAGTAAAATATAAATTACAGGATTCTTACAGTTAGTAGAGCTTCTAGCAAAAGCAACTCATCAATGAAACAAATTGTCATGTTTGTAAATCAAAATGAGAACAAAAATAACCATGAAGACAACGAGACTGACAACTGATTCTGAATGTTTTGAAATGCAGAATGTTACATAAAAAGAATGGTTTGCACTCACAAGAACTTTCTCAAAATCAACACAAGATGTAGAAGCAGATTAAGGGAGCACAAACTTAAAAAAAAAAAAGGATTAACTATGCATCGATCAGACAGAAGGGCATGTAGTTACACAGAGGTGAAGCCTGGCACTATTGACAGAAGACTGAAGATACTTGCATATTGTTTTGTTCCTAACTCTTGCACGTACTAGAAGCCAGAAGTAAACTCATCTACACAGAAGAGCTGGTGATTTGTCACTGCAGTTGAGTTACAATACTTCTCTCCTAGGTCACCAGTGATATCTTTTGAGTACAATTTAGATTTTAGGCTGACTTACTGGGCAGAGACCATCCTTGTGGTCAGTGGAAAGAGAAAGATTAGTTTGAAACTCATCAAATTAGGACTGGTGGTGGGGAGGAACAAAAGCACTCATACTCGGTAAAAAAAACTCTGAACAAAAAACCGCTTGAAGAGGTAAGAAGTGAAACAAGAAAGATGTAGTCAGAACAATCAGACAGGCAGGAGCCACCATGATGTGATGTAGTGGTTCCAAAAGCCATAGTTAGGGAATGTGGTAGGAGCACATGGCCAAAAGTTCATTCAATACTCAACAAAACGTTGAGTCCCATGTAACTGAAGGAGTAAAGAGAAGGTGGCAGAAAAAATAAAAGAAACAGCTTTGTGATTTTCTGCAGAGCCCTATAGACTGATACTGTGGACAACCGGCCTTTGAAGGAGGGTTTTGGAGAAGTAATGGTGACAAGATCTGAGTAAGCAGCCAAGATACCCATTTGGAAAACTTATTTTGAAGGAGGAGGATGAATATTGAGCAGTCAAAGAAGACTTTACAGTAGTCAAGGTGCAAGATGAAGGACTAGAGTTTTAACTGTTGACACACTGAAGGCATGTTTTTGCTACAAAGGAGAAGGAAGCTGCAATAGCTGTCAGCAGCCCAGATGCATATGGAGGAGAGTGACCCTGAGGTTATGAGTCTGAGTGACAGGGAGGATGTGGCATTATCAAAATCAGAAATGAAGAGAGTTCTGGTTTAGCCAGATTAGGAATGATCTGAAGGCAAAACAACCAGGATTTTGTGTCAGGAAGGCAGTCAGATATGCAAGACTAGATGGAACTGAGCAGAGGGTTTAAAAGTTATTGGCAGAGAGATGATAGCCAAATCCATGTAACTGCATGTTGTCATCCAGGGACATGGATACAGAAATCTCCAGGCAAATCAAGGAGTGACTAAATCCCTTCCCTGCCACCTCACAGAGGTTCCTACCTAGTTCCAAAAGAAATTATCTGAAATAGTGCTGTAAAAACATGCTTAAATAAACCTGTCTCTCAATAAAATCTAAAGATCATACTGTTTCTAAAATTAGGGTGACTACTAAATGAAAGTTAACCTGAACAATAACTTTAGCTAAACTTCAGGTCACATGCATTTAATATAATGAGATGAAGAATTTGAACAGACCATTCATAATGGAATTCATTGAGTTAGGAATGCCATGCTTAGCTGCCTCATAACAAACATATCATTAATGATCCTATAAAAATCCAGCAGTACGAACTCTCCTGGCTGCCTGCAGAACTGTCCTTTATGTTGGGTAGGACAAGCAAGCATCTGTTTCCACAAATACTTCCCTTTGAGAAGCTGAAAAGCTTTTTTTCCCCTGCTCCATCAGGGATCACACTGCCATTTCCATGACACACTGAGCTTTGAACCATTACCCAAGTCAGACTATAGCATTTGGCAACTCAGTACACATCTGTCGTGATGGACTGGTTATTGGTGAAATGTTAAAGAAAAAGTCATTAACTTTTCCATTGTTTCTAATACCCCACCTTCCTCTAGATTATTTATAATCCCCACTAAACCCACCCTCTGTTTATAGTCTTTTAACACAACAGAGAAATATATACTGTCTGGAAAGCTGTCTTGCCTTATACCACTCCCAACCATTTGGTACAACAAAAGATGTTCTCTCTCCATCAAAAGGCCTGATCCCTCCTGAAGCCTTGATGCTCAGATTCAAGGTTAAAGGCCTGAAGCATTGAGTACCAGAGGAAAGGAAGCCAAATATCAAAAGAAACACAAAAATCAATCCTCTTCACCACAGGAACAGTGAGAAGAACAAATCAGCTGGGCTGAATCTAAATTTTTCTCTGCGTGGCTCTCAAAAATTAGCACTGTTATAAATGTAATGGGTAGTTCTGCAAAGCCTCAGCATCCATATAAAGCCACAGAGTTCAGCTCAACACACCAGTACAGTTTGGAAAGTTTTACGTCAGAATAATGCAGTTAAAAATACACAAAGCCCACTTCAGAGAAAGTGATAGCTGGAGAGCGAGCGAGAGCATGCATGCCATTATCTTTTTATATAGTCTGTACATTTGCAAGTGGAAGTGTTGGGAGAGGGGTCCGCCGGAGTCAAGAAATTACTCAATATGAGTTATGCATCTTGCTCATCTTTATTGGCTTCTAACATTTCTTATATAGCCTCAATACACAAGCATGTTCCCAAAGCAAACATATAATTGGTTATTAGCCCCTAAGCACGCGCTGCTCACACACCACTAATTGTCACGATTGGAACAAGCATTCTGTCCATGCAGCTATTTGCGTTAGCTATGTTTTAGCCTTGCGGTTTGTTACTCCCTTTATCCACATTTCGTTCCCTATCTCCCTTGGCCTTGCACATGTCTTCCCTAACAGCTGCAGCCTAACAGCCACGGCCTGTTATTACAATAAAGTTACTTGGTCTCAGGATTCAAGAATAGATCAAGGCCACTTTCTCGTTAACTTCAGCACAACAACTTCAGCACAATTCTAATTCCAGGCCTATTCTAATTCCAGGCCTGGATTGTACAGATCCTTAGGGATTCTGTGGCCACACTTCTGCAGCCATTCTTCTACATGGAAGAATCTACTATTTACTAGAGTTTGCCTTTTGCTTCAATTCTATGTGTGCTGAAGCACAGCCAAGGTCACGAGAGGGGTGGAAAAGTGGATTCAGCTTAGTGCAACTGTGATCATGGCCAGAACAGCAGGGTACAGAGGATTTCTTGCTTAACTTTGTAATACCAATAGTTTTTGTTCTTAGTTCTGCCCATTAGCTCTGATATTAGCTTTTAAATGGCATGAAAGTTGTACGGGTGGGTTTAAAATCTCCTAAGTTAAAACTACATTCCAGAACATTTTGTTTTGTAAGATTTTTCTTAACTTTTCCAATTCACAATTTTTTGGGAAATACACATATCTAGATGAAACATAATTTTGGTCTTCATCCAAGATTATATATAAAAATAAAAAGTAACAAAATGATGTCTGAATATATAAAAAAAGAATTCAGGTTTTCAAAATTCAATTCAGGCAGTAAACTAACAGTGTCTACATTTTCCTGTAAAGGAGGCATCTGCAAATGACTTGCAAAAATGTCTCTCACTGTCTGCAAGTGTTGGCAAGGAACAAACTCCTTCAGAGACGCATGAATTTTAAATATTTCAGTTTAAAGATAAGAATATAATCTCCAAGCATTTTCAGTTCTGATACAGGACCAAACCCATGCAGAAGACTGGCAGGAAATGCAAGTTTTGTGAAAATATTGAAGTACTAGTTTTAGCAAGCCTATTTTCACTGATTGCCATCCTATGCTTAGCAGTGTTTCTAACACCAGAGTTCCTGTTCTTTTTGAAGACCTCACCTACAGGTTAGCTCCATCTGCCTAAGGAAACTACTTATGGTATCTCCCACTTACATCTTATACCTCAAGTCTACCAGTAGGTTTCCTGATCAAGGTTACTTTGGACTGTAATGGAAATGATGTAATACTGCTGTGTGCAGCATACATGATCAGAACAAAATCAGCATAATTCAGGTAAATGTTAGACAGGCATCTTCAAAACCCTGTCGCAGCTGAAAGTAAACCTAAAAATGAGATTAGTGAAGCAACCAGATCAACGGAAATGAATTCCTCACTTCCCAGTCTGATAAGGATCGCTGCCTACCTTAAAAATAAATAGATAAATATGCATGGATAGATAAACATAAAAAATTGCCACATACCCCCCCCTTCAGCAATAAGCTTTCAGTAACCACATCAGAACAAAACCCTTCACCCTGCGTATGAAAACCTACTACCTTTGGACTCTGCACGTGGCACTAATGAGGCAAAAATGTTTATCTAACTCTGACCATACTCTCCCGTTACATCACAACAGACTCCAGCAGCCACCTGTTGCAGGGATGCTGTGCCTGTATATAGGCAGACAATGCCACAAGAGAAAGAAAAACTCATATCTGCACCTAATTCAGTATTTGTACTATTAGCAGATCTGAAAGCTTTTTTTTTTACTGGCCAAACAAGTGTTCACTCTGCAAACATCCTATCTAAAATTTATACAAACTTCAACATAAATTACTTTGGAACAAGAAAGTAACTTGGGCATTAAAAGGAGCACTAACAAGTGAGTAAGCAGTTTCCAGATACACAGATTTTGTGGACCATTTGCAAACACAGTTGATTTCAGCCCAATTTAATGTGCCAGTCTGCATGAAAAAAATCCCAACAAACTGTATTCAATATATTCATAGAAGTTGGCCAAGTACTATATAGACGCACCTCAAGAGACCAAGGATAACTCACTAATGAGGTGAAGCCTGGGAGTTCTCAGACAACAAGCCAGTTTTTGCACTGGTGATGGTTTCTCCTCCAGAGGTTCAGGACAAGAGTAACAGGAGGTGGCGCACGCTGGCACAAAGAACTGACAAGAAAACTCCAAATAGGAAACAAAATGAGCGCCACCATTGCCACCCATTTTTAAATATCATTTCCCTTCAAAAACAGGATTAACAGGGCCGGTGCAAGTCAAGTCAGAGGTGGCAAAGCCATGTGATTGCAAGTGATTTTTATTTTATTTTTAAATTAGTCAGAGGGGGGTATTGTGTGAACAAACCTGGATATACCTTGGACAGCAGGGGGAGCACCGAGTCTGTGTTCCTCTGCTCGTCTATTTAATTTTGTTGAATATTTGGACAAAAACACAGAACTATGCTTGCACATCACCAAAGATGCCTGCATGTCTAACAAGCTGCAAAAAAAATATCGAGTTCATAACAAAGCATTAAACAAGGAGCAAGACATATTTGTCACCTTCTCTCACAAGATAATAAAAGTTACACCATAAACATGAAAATCTTTTAAAAGACCCCTGACACCATTCCCTCCTGGAACTATCACCATAGCAATGAGCATTCAAATAAAGGGAAAGCACTGCTGAATTCTGTGTTTGATATTTTCAACTAACTAAAAAATAAACAAAAAAATTACACAGGGGTGATATAGAATGAAGCACACAAACATAAAAAGCCTTTGATGAAATTAAAGGTGGCAAATTCCACCTTGCAAAAATACTCCAGGAAAGAAATCCTTTAACCTGGTAGCATACATTGAAAGAGTGCCTGCAGATAACTGTAAACCCATCCAATAGCTGCTGTATCCAACAATTCCTATTTATAACATTTTGCACAGATCAGTGTACAGGTGCAGTGACAGTACTGTGTGAAAGCTGAGGGAATGATGCACATTAGAAAGAAGGCAGTAAAAAGACTGCACTGGAAGAGCTGTATAGGAAACCTAAGAATCAGAAAAGCAGGGAATCCTGTATATTAAGATTTAGGCACACAGCAGAGCACTGGGGAGGGGTACTTGCAAAGCAGCAAATTGTATCTTCTCTAGTCAGTGCTATTCAGTAGGTCTTATTTCTATGACATTCAGATCCAAAGTTAAGACTAAATAAAGGAGAGAGGATTGTTTTAAAATTCCTCTCCCAAGATGCAAAAGTCAGGAGTACACACAAAAGCAAGTGCCGGCTGTATTGATCCTACTGAAAACACATGGAGTGGGTACTTGAGCATGTACCAAGCATCTGCATCTGGGAGATGGAAAGCACTTTGTAAAAGGCTGGTTTATGCTAAATAAATGCATTAGGTTATGTTTTTATTTTGAATATTTTAAAGCATCTTGCGCACTGGGGCAGACTTGAAAAGAAATTATACAGACAAGTTGCCATTAATTGTACAAATTACTATCTCCATAGCTGAAAATTGGTCACGGGCTCACTTAGGAGTACTCCAAGATACTGAAAACCATCCTCAATAAAGCCTGCACTGACTGCTGCACCTTAGAGAACTGGAGATCCTGCATCTGAAGACTCTTCAGGTCCCACTCATGGGCCCAGCTGCATGCAGGCAAAGGGAAAGACACATTTCTTCCCAACAGCTCCTCAACATACCCAACAGAGAAGTGACAAATTCAACACTGCAAATTCATACCAGGACCATCCAAAGAGGCTGAGATGGACAATGCTTCCTGACTTTGATAATGAAAAAACCATAATGGAACATTTAGAAGAAAAAATGAAACAGGCATTCATTAGAAAATTCAGCTATGGTTTGTAGTAATCCCTAAGATAAAAGTTTTCCTTTTCACAGACAGACAAACTATGACCAAAATCTGTATCAGAAATCAAACTCTGTACTATATTTGCTCATGGAATCTTTCTTTTTTCAAGGAGGAAGAAAATTAATCCCTACAGGAGATGACAAAATGCTTTTTAAAGTACATACCTCATTTCTGGCTACAATTACCTTTCAATAGCCTGGCACAGCTGCACACTTCTATTTGCTTTTTGCTTTTCATTAAGGGCTTATCTATTATTTGTACCCATCCTATAGCATTTATGCCTGGCAGTGATGCACATTCCCTTGCTTATAATTTTTCCCACAGAGAGTAGAGAATAAATTGCAATTACATTTTTGTAATTGTAGATAATTAAAGGGAGCTGTTAATTATAAACCCCCCTGGTTTTCAGTTCTTGATTATATTATTTATTTTACTTCTAAACTCCAGTATCTCACTTCAGCAAGTTTAGTATTTTAAAGGACTTTCACCATTTCATTTAATCTACCAGGATATTTTAAAACTGGTTTGCTTATCTGAAGACTGAAATCAAGTTTCACACTGTGAAATTTGATAGAGGAGCTTTCATGTATGAACTGGAAGTCGGAGAGGGCTGGTTTTCCATTAAAGTTCTGATAGCATTTGCTGCAACAAGAAACATTTGGTAGGTAGGTCAATTAAAAAAAACCAAATACAAACAAACAAAAAAAACCCCACAAGAAAAAAAACCAAAACAAAATAAACAAAAAAAGAAAAAACAAAAGAGGCTGTTTAAAAAAAAGGATGCATTCCTACCAGTTCTTCATCTTTTCTAAGCTCTAGCCACACACTTGCACAGTCTCGATACTGAAGAAAACATCACTTATATATTCAAATACATAAAAGAGACAAATGGACTTGTCTTCTGTAGCCTCTTTCAGCCTTACATTAGAGTAAATTATTTAGGGAACATTCATCTGGTAACCTTTGCAAAACTGAAGATGGCATATAGGAAGAAAAGCTTCCAAGTGTTTTGCTGCCAAACTTTGGAACCAGCTGGCATGGCAACTTGAGACTGCATGAACACATATTAACTTCGAAAAATTACAGCAAATTAAACCAGGGAAATGAAGAGAGGGTGGGGAACCTTTTGAAATCTGGAACTCCCATTTTGTTAACAGCACAGATTTTCCTCATTTTCCCTGTTAGGCTCTGTAGATTTTTGCAAATTTTTGGTAAACTGTTGCCAAGAAATCCTACAGATGTTCTAGGTTACATTTTTCCTCCAGGGGACTTAATGCTAGTGCAGCTTAAACATATCATGAATCTGTCTCTTTAGTTACAGTGATCACACTTTGATCACTTCGATCTCTGTGAAAATGAAACAAGAAAGCATCAGAATACATCGAGGACATGCCAGTAACTCACAGCTGCCAAATACATGGTTAAGCAGTGAAGTATTCTAAGGAAACTAACTCTTGCTGTTCTAGAGAAAGAAGACTTTTTCCTCTTCAGTGAAGAGGATCTCAAAAAACAAAATTAGTATCAATTGATATTAAAAAATAGTAAAATGAAAGTATTGGACCCTTATTTTATAAATAAACTAACAGTTCTTCCAGTATTCTCATAGTGGAGAGAAAAGATTATTTAAAAGTCTTCTCTTGTCACTAAAAAAGAGGCCATTCAAAGAACAGCTGCTCTTCTTGTCCACCAAACAGGGGATACATGGGTCAAAAGAATAGATATAGTTAAAGCATAGAACAAGAAGCTGTTACTTTTTGAAAAAGGGAGAAATACCCTGTCAAATCCACAGGTTTTATTTGTGGCTTATCTAATAAGACTGAATGTTCTTCTAGCGGTGTCCTGGTTTCAGCTGGGATAGAGTTAACTTTCTTCTTAGTAGTTGGTGCAGTGCTGTGTTTTGGATTTGGTATGAGAACAGTGTTGATAACACACTGAAGGTTTTGGTTGTTGCTGGGTAATGTTTATACTAAGTCAAGGACTTTTTATCTTCTCAGGCCCTGCCAGCCAGAGGGCTGGGGGGGGGCACAGAAAATTGGGAGGGGACAGAGCAAGGATAGGTGACCCAAGCTAGACAAAGGGATATTCCATACCATATGACATCATGCTGAGTATATAAACTGGGGGAAGAAGAAGGAAGGGGGAGGACATCTGGCATTATGGCGTTTGTCTTCCCAAGTAACTGTTACACGTGATGGAGCACTGCTTTCTGGAGATGGCTGAACACCTGCCTGCCCATGGGAAGTGGTGAATTAATTCCTTGCTTTGCTTTGCTTGTGTGCACGGCTTTTGCTTTACCTATTAAATTGTTCTTATCTCAACCCTGGAGTTTTACATTCCTTTCTGATTCTCCTCCCCATCCCTCTGGGTGAGGGGGGTAGTGAGTGAGCGGCTACGTGGTGCTTGGTTGCCGGCCGGGGTTAAACCATGACGAGCGGCAACAGGAAATGCAACAGGGTAGGACAAAAAGAAAATAAAATAATTTATTGATTAAAATTTTAAATAACATGCAAAATGGAGGTAAAGAACTAAATATTGGCTTCACTCCCATTTATTTCAGTGGGAGTTTGTTCTGATTCCACTGAAGCAGAGGTGCAACACAGCATTATTTAAAAAAACAATTAAGTATTAATAACTGTAAAATATCATTTCTATCTAGGAATTAAAGGCCAGAGTATTTTTTACATTAGGTCCAAATCAAGATGTTATAACCCCAGTTGAAAAAATTACAAGCAGTACCTAGAACAGAGAACAAAAGCTAAGATTTTGTGAAAACTCCATTTTGCACTGGGCTAGGCTAGTGTCCTTAAGAGATGACACACAAAACCTGAGACCTCTACAGGAAGTCAATCACTAAACGTTGAGTAATAACAGTTCAGCATAAATATTGAGTTAACTCATAAAAGGCAACAGCCAATGAATTTTACTTTTCCTGTGGAAAAAAATTCTTAATCTGAAATAAACACATGACCAAACATGAACAACAGACTTGTCAGCCAACAGTACACTGTCAAGAAGATATACTGACACTGTGAATTACTTAAAAGTGAAGAGAGAAATTACCTTAACCCCTATGCTGTTGCTGTTCATCATCAGAGCAAGTTCTCCAGGTGCTTCATCAATAGGCACATCTTCTGAACCAGGTATGTGGCCTATAAACCTGAAAAAGAAGAGTTAGCTGCTTTTGCAGCTGATCAAATCATCACACCAGGAACTCACCAAAATAAGGCGAGTTCGTCTTTAAAAAGGGTACTTAATGGGTTAAATGCAGAAGTTGTCACAACTGTTTTCACACTTTCAAATATACTTTTGTTTTGGAAGGGTAACTTACATCCAGTGCCTGTGCTTCTGAGGTTTTCCATTGGAAAAAGATTAGAAAATTTTCATTTACTGATTTCCAAGGACCTAATCCCTTAAGAAAACAGTCACAGTATCCAATAACAAACATCCCTGTTCAGCTCAGATTACAGCTCGAGCAGCACCAGAGTTCAAAGGCATCATGTATAAACCACATAAAATATAGAAGTTGAGATGGTTGTGTCTCCTGAAACTATGGGCCCACAAAGGATTCTCCATTTTTAATAATTACCCCACCTTTTTCTTTCTCTCCAACGAAGACAGAAAAATCAGCAATAGAGGTACTTTTCCATTTTTATTTGAATAAAATTCCTGTTTTCAGGATTTACCCATATTTGTCTACATTACTAAGAGAATATTTTGTTATTTATGGAACTCTCCTCTATTCTGGTGTGGTTAGCATCAGGACTCACTGAACTGCCCCTTTCCCTGCACACACATCATTTTTGAATAGCTGAGCAGCTATTTCACATAGATAGAAACTGCAAACTGAATGTACTAGACACCTGTCCTGGTTTCAGCTGGGATAGAGTTAATTTTCTTCTTAGTAGCTGGTGCAGTGCTGTGTTTTGGATTTGGTGTGAGAACAATGTTGACAGGACAGTGATGATTTTGGTTGTTGCTAGGTAACGTTTATACTAAGTCAAGGACTTCTTATCTTCTCAGGCCCTGCCAGCGAGAGGGCTGGAGGGGCACAAGAAACTGGGAGGGGACACAGCCAGGTCAGCTGACTTGAACCAGCCAAAGCGGTATTCCATACCATATGATGTTATGCTGAGTATATAAAATGGGGGAAGAAGAAGGAAGGGGGAGGACATCTGACATTATGGCGTTTGTCTTCCCAATTAACCGTTACATGTGATGGAGCCCGTCTTTCCTGGAGATGGCCAAACACCTGCCTGCCCATGGGAAGAGGTGAATTAATTCCTTTGAGTTTTACATTCCTTTCCGATTCTTCTCCCTGTCCCTCTGGGTGAGGGGGAGTGAGCAAGCGGCTGTGTGGTGCTTGGTTGCCAGCCAGGGTTAAACCACGACAGCTCCTGTGGCTAAATAGGGAAATGTGGGATATTAAAATGCATTATGATGCAGCGTGGCCAGCAAAAGGATAAATTCATACTTTCACTAAAAGAGCAGAAGAGTTAATAGCCAATAATTACAAATGGTCAGACCTTTTACTTGTCATTCAGTGTCAATACTTTCAGCAGCTCAGAATGGACCTTAACCAGTAATCCATCCATTCAGAAGGACAGATAAAAATAAACACTATCAGGAAATGGATTTTTGTTGTATTGGGTTTTTTTAAACTGTCATGATGTTATAAGATTAACTAGGTTAGAGCCGCCTGACAATGAAGCAAAGGGTATTTGAGCTTAGCTAAACAAATTTTTATTGTTTTTAGAATATAAAATTACCTTGTTATCAAGTGCAGAAGTGAATTATATACCTGGAACTGAAACAGAATTGTGATGATTAAGAGATTTACCTATAAATATCAAATATTTAATTCTATAAAGACTGATTTTTTTTTAAGAGCAAGCACGCTATATTCTAGTTGCTTTTCTGAGAGAGAATATGGCAAATGTTCCTACGCCTTTGAAAAGAAAACACAAAAATACTTTGCATTCTCAGATTGATCATATATGATCTTTCATAGAATTCTTGCATAGAATTCTTTAGGTAACTAGAGCTCTATAAACCATAAAGGTGTATTGGTTTGGGGGAGTTTGTTTTTTTTCAGAAAAAAATGGCTAAAATAGGCATAATGGCATTAACAAGCACATCATTATAGATATATTTAAGGTCCATTTGTTTCTGGGCTTATGATGCCTCAAAGTAGTCTGAAAAATATCCAATGGAAATAAAACCACCAAA
This sequence comes from Falco rusticolus, assembly GCF_015220075.1. Taxonomy (NCBI): domain Eukaryota; kingdom Metazoa; phylum Chordata; class Aves; order Falconiformes; family Falconidae; genus Falco; species Falco rusticolus. The sequence continues at coordinate 18,484,710 of NC_051209.1, read as the reverse complement.
AAACTCAGTCTCTATGTCTTTCATATTCTACTTGTTTTTCATTAGAGGGATGCATGCATAGAATTAAGGTATTCCATAATTAAGAATACATCTGTTCCTATGAAATTCTACTTGAAGTCATAATCCTTTGTTTGTGACCTCACTCATTTTCAACACACACAATTGTGATTGCCTCTGATATGAAAGACATTTTTAAAGCCATATAAATACATTATTTTCAATGTAATATGCAATCCAAGAAGACAAACCTTCAAAACTGACCTCTCCAAGGAAAGAAGGGGGAATACCACATCTATGTCATCCATGCTCACACTGCTCTCTTGCCAAATGTCTGTTTTTGTGCCTGCACTAAGATCAACCTCTCATTTTCTTCTGTTGCTCCTCTTCTCCTACCTAGTCTTTTAGCACTACTTTTCTTGTGCCACATATTGTTTTCCTGTGCTGCTTTCCACAGCTGTCATGCTGTTTCCCAACAGTATCTGCTAATATACTAAAAAATCTCCTAAGTCACTGTTAGAATTTGTATCACAGTGTCGTGGTTTAACCCCGACTGGTAATGAAGTACCATGCAGCCGCTCGCTCACTCCCCCCCTCACCCAGAGGGATGGGGAGGAGAGTTGGAAAGGAATGTAAAACTCGAGGGTTGAGATAAGAGCAATTTAATAATTGAAATAGAATAAAAGTGAAAGAACAATAATAATGATGATGACAATAACAGTTATAATGAAAAGGGGGGGGGAAGAATAAAATCCAAAGAGAAAGGGAGAAAGAAAACAAGTGATGCACAGTACAACTGCTCACCACCCACTGACTGATGCCCTGATGCCCAGCCAATCCCCAAGCAACGATCCTCCCCAAGCTAACCCTCCATGTTTCTATGCCAAGCATGACGTCCCATGGTATGGAATACCTCTTTGACTGATTCAAGTCAGCTGACCTGGCTGTGTCCCTCCCCAGTCTCTTGTGCCCCTCCAGCCCTCCCGCTGTCAGGGCCCAAGAAATTGAAAAGTCTTTGACTTAGTATAAACATTACCCAGCAACAACTAAAAACATCAGTGCCTTATCAACATTGTTCTCACATCATAGCCAAAACACAGCACTCCATCCCAGCTGAAACCAGGACACACAGATATCACCTATCTTATCAGTTTCATTCTCCCAATTTAACTATTGCCCATGTCATCATTAGAAATTTTAGAATTTTTTTTTAACTCTAAGTCTCAAAATCAGCTGTTATAATCCATACAAGATCGGTGTAGCTGCTGTTGTTTTAGGAGCAGTTTTGCTTCTTGCTTAGCTAACAAATGTTGGAGTCATTCCTTTTCAATTTTCAGTTCCATTTTCTGCAGAACCAGCTTCCGCTTTCTTTCTTCATACAACCTTTTAGCCTGCTGTTTCTTTAGAACCGGAGTCCACGCTGCCATTCAGCCCAGAAACTCAAGAGCACCAAGGATAATTACAGGTTTTGTGAACTGGCCCAAAGTGTCTTCTAAGTACCTGGCTGACATGGTGGGTCTTTTGCATGCTCCCTGAGCTCCCTCCATACCTGCAGGCACAACTGTGACTTGCTTGCTGAGGGCACAGTGCTCTGAAATTCATTTGCTTTCTGGTCCGTCTCCTGAGCTTATTTTACATGGTGAGAGTCCTCTGCTTGTCTGGGGAAAACATATTGTTACACTTTCTATGCAAGCCATTTTCCACTGGATATTCCTTCAGACACTCCTGATGGTTGCAATGGCTTTCAATCACATAATCGTGATTATTCCTGCACAGCTGAGACAATGCAACAAGGGCTGGGCTTCCAGCCTTTGATGCTCTACTGTTCTTATAAAAAGTTTGTGGTCCTTCAGTACCTAGGTAGGAACAATCTAGCTCCAGAGATGGTTGTTCGCATGAGCTCTTCTTACTGGATACCTGCAATAAGAGAAACAATTTCCTGTGAATTACCAAAATTTATCCTTGCTCACTCGGAAATAGATTTGCTGTATCATGCTGATGGACATACAGCCAGACATGAGAAAATATTTATCAGAAGACAGACACAAATCTGCTATCAAATCTACTTTTCATTCCATGTACACAAATGTAATAAATGTAAAACTACTGCCTGCAGGATCCTCAGCATGAAATGAGTCGCTTCAAGTATCAAGTAGCTGTGAGCATCTAGGGTTACATAAAATCAACTTGAAGAGTGGCAAAAAACATCAAATGTTAACGTTTGAAAATATTTAATTTTGAATACGGAGCCAAAAAATCCATTCAGCCACCATAAATACTCTTTGATTGGCCATTACACAGCAGGAGATTTGACATAAAACATTTCACCTTGCACTGAATGGGATATTACTTACTGCTGGAAATTTGATAAGAGTATTTGAAGTATCTTTACAGAAACACAGATAAAAACCAACTACTTTCTGTAAAAAATGGTTGTACATCAAAAGCTGTCATTTACATACAAAACGTTTAAATTCAGCTGTAAACATAAGTGATTTTTCAATTAAGCTGGGCAAGTGATTATACTCTGATAAAATTCTCAAGAAAGCAAGTAACTGTAATTCACATTTGTCAACCCAGCACAAGCAAATTCTAGTGGTTTTGTTATACTCGTGGATATTATGTAACAGACATCAAAATCCTACTTACATCCTAGAGTATCTTTGCACTGTGGTTCATCTAGGCAGTGAAGCATTTGAGGTTTTATGCACATCAGAACAGCAGTGAATCAGTCGCTCCCATTCCTTTTGCTAGACCTGTTATTAATTTCAATAACATACTGAATTTAAACCCCAGTCTTTGGGACCTCTCATAAAGATCTAATTTTTTTAATTACAGAAGCCAAGTTTCTTAAAGATAACTAACCCACTGAGGTAAAAGTGGTTTAGCAGGGAAATTTGGTATCCACTGGTGGAAAGAAAAGTATTATTTGCACTCTGGCAATGCTTACAATAGATAGGTATCATCCACATAGAGTGGAAGACACCCAAAACACTAGAACTTAGGAATGCAAGCAAGCATCCAGCAGTGATTAGAAGAGAGATATAATCCAAATCTATGCAGTGTTTATATGTATAATTTAAATTCTTTTACATAAATAAACAAAATACCAAATATACTCTGCTGCCTTTCAAGACGACCAATTACAAGTTTCTTGTAGACTTCACAGAATGTAAAATAACATGGATTAGCTACTGAATACAGATAATTTATTTTTTTCAGTTTTGTGAATACAAATAATTTATTTTTTTCAGTTTTGTGAATACAAATATATCCTCTCTGCCATGTGGTTGAAAAGCCAAGGATGTTGTGTTTTGCCCCAAAGGGCCCAGTGAGTTGGAGGCATTTGCATTAATGTCAGTGCCAAATGTCTGAGGAAAGTCTGGTGCTTGGACTAGGTGAAAAGTGCAGGACATTAAGACATTTTAAAGTCAGATGGGCTGGCAGGGCAACTGAGCATAAATGAAACATGCTGCCAAAAAGATGGAGTTTTGTTATTTGTAGCATGCCATCCTTGTCTACAATATTTTCTAGACAAATAAAGGCTACAAAGCCCTTTTAATATAAATTAGACAATACATAAAGGGATGACCAGCAACATGAAGAAATATTACAGAAAACGGAAAGTAAGAGAATCCTGTGGTTACACTGTCTCTCATTTCCCATCTCACACTGGCTGATAAGGCAGTTGTTAATAATACAGTGCTCCAAGAAAACTAAAGGAAGACACCTGTATGTTGCATCTCCAAAGTCACTGCAAGCAGAATGCCCGTTAAGCCCAAACAGTACCTACATATGGCAATGCAATACCTGACCACTAAAATAAAGCAAACATGTTTGCTTTCCAAACCAAAACTATGTCGGACCTGTTTGCACTACAGAAATATGCCACTGTACTAATCTTGACAGCACCAGGTCTATTAACATTCGATGTGCTGCCAACATTATAAAAACTAAAAATCACAATCTTCTGACTTTGGTCTTTTACTTCTGCCCTTTATTTTACTGAAGAACCAATAGTTCAAGACCTAGATAAATATTTCAAAAACTATGCTATTTGTGAACAGAGCAGGTCACTACCATTTCCTCGTGCATTTGTAGTTCATGTGAAATAAGGGCAGAAGAGTGATGAGCTGCATTTTTAACATGGCCATACACAGAATAGTTGTCTAGCTGATAGAGGATGTGTAATGCAACATCTGCACGGTACGCCTTGCCAAAGCCCACCCCAAATAAAAGTAGTGCATTTTCCCTAGTACAATTAACTCTTGTACTCTGGCAGGTTTTGCTAGAAGATCATCAAGGTAGATTACCTTCCAGCATATCAACTAAATACTTACAGGTATTATATCATCAGTTATTACTTACAAACTTCTGCATTTAACAAGACATCCAGGCAAGTGAATGATCTAATTTATGAATCATTTATAAGACTTTCACAGAATGCTCCTGGCATCATCCATGACCTTTTCCAGGTTATATGACACCAATTAGAGCTGAATTTTAAATTATTCAATAACCTGAACTGTCTTGTCATTTAACATGTAGATATCAATGCATTAAACAAGTTAGGTCTAATGGGCCCTGGAGGTTTGCGTTCCTCTGCCCATCAGCAAGCAGAGGCTATATGCTACCACTGGAATAGAAAATAATAGAATGCAGCAGTCAAAAACATTTGCAAGGTTTTAATATGCTATTTTAACTCCCTTAAGGATTTTAGTATAACTTACAAGCACTGAATCTAAAATATATTAAAGTCCTTAGCTATGTGCTTTAAAATCAAAATTAGGACATAGCAAAAGAGCAAGTCTGACACTAACCCTAATTTAGGACCTTAATTTGAAATGTAGTGGAAATTATGAAGTAAACAAGATTTATTATGCACAACTAATTACCTTCAGGCTCTCCTACAGTACAGCCAAAAATAGTCCCTCTCCCAATACATATACACCTGTCTGTAAAGATAAGACTACATGCAGGGAAATGGAAATGTTAATTTAACAACTATCAGTTGACAGGTGTACTTTGCACTCCTTAGCAATTGGGTGGAGAAGGGACCTCCACCACTCTTCTATCCTAACAGCCCTGGGGAGACCTGCTCTAGAAACCTATCTGGATTTCAGTATTGACTTCAAGATGTACAACTTCAGAGGAAAGGTTTAAGGACCTTTGTGGCACATTATGAAAAAGAGAGGGGGTATAACAGCCTCTGAAGCACAAATGCAATAAAAGACATCTTGAAAACAGTTTTCCATGATGACTACAAGAAGATATCAACAGCAAAAGTAACTGAGATGAATAATTACATATCTGATTCTGCCTCAGTGTAAAGTCTGCAAGAAACACACAGCAAGCATGCCACATCCTGGCTCCAATTCAGTTGCCCTCCAACATCTCATGAACTTGTGAGCATGGCTTCATGACTGAAAGGATACATACAGACCCCCTATCTACTGCTGATATAGCCTAAGTCCAAGACATACAGTGGAAAACTTTTGAGATTGGGTGCAGCTTAGTACAAGCCTAAACTGTTCCTGCCAGCTGACTTATTTTTGTAGTATCTGTGCCTCGATTTTCTGAATGTTGCTGTATGTACTAAACCCCAGACCCACTCCCACAGATGGCCACTTGCAGACCCCCTGTCTTAGAGGACCCAGCTACCCCACTCATCTGCGCACATTTCCTTTGCATTCTCACTGCTTTGCAAGGATTAAAAAATTTCCTGAACTCTATACAACAGCAAGAGGAAAAGATGGAAAGGGAGGTGTTCAGTTTATCCTTTTAAGCACTAGCAAGAAGTTCTGTAGCTACTGTTGTCAAGATGAATGCCAAAAAAAATTATGTTGAGAAAACATCATGCCAAATAAGTAAAAACACACCTATCAAAAATGTCTAGCCAGATTAGGAAGAATAAGGATTTAGATAAAAGAACATAACATTGGATTTTCTGTCCCCCAACCTTATCATAGGAGGGGACTGCAAGAGAGCTTTTTCTTTTTTATAATTTTTTAAGAAAAATAGCAGAGAGGGGAAAAAACCCACAATTGCCTAATCTCACAGCACACATTTTTATGAACATACAAAAATAGCTATAAGGGATTTTATTTTGGTTACCAGACATTTAGTTTCATTCCTACACTGGGCAGCATTTGATTATTTCACATTAAGGGTAATAGTAATATGTTGGATGATAAGAGGGAAGTTCATACTGGTTTTCATTAAAGAGTAATATCCACCATGTATTTGGTCTTTCAAAGTAACTTTTCCAAACTTATTTTAAAAAGCAGTTTTCTACTTAGAATCATGAGTTTAGCATATCAGGGGCTACACATGTTCCCAGCTACTGCTACTCTCTTTAGAATTCAACCAACATCTGCTCCAAAGTCATGCTTTCATAGCTCCAGACACAAGGCAAAAGGGCAAATATACCATGACCTTTCTAAATAGTCCTGAATACTACGATCAAACAGAAGCCAGATACGTAGAGTTTGATGAGTGAAGATTACCACAGGAGTAGACATTGAAACAGCATTTGCCAATGTGTACCTCACCATGACAGCCAATATCACCTTTCCCCTGTATTTACAGTAGGGATAACTGTGGTACCCATTGGCCAGTGATGAATTTTAAGTAACAGCCACTGTTCACTCAGAAAGATTACCAGAAAGCTTTACCTCCTTCAGAAGGTGTCTCTTCCAGAGTCCTTGGGGTATGGATGCAGGTTTTGAAATACCTATTCTGAACAAAGAAAAAAATGGACAACATTTAAGAATTAAAAGCATGTGCAGAAGTATGGCGAAGCAAGTTGAGATGGACATAAAAACACTATATCTACGTGTCTGGGTTCAGACAAAATGGCCAAAAATGGCATTTATTATTTGTACATATTGTTTATATATCTTAGATAGTACATGTGTCAGGCTCTGATAGGCTTTCTGTCTTCTTCTTGCTTGCTTGCTATTTGCTGTTGCTGTAGGTGCCCATATGCTGTGGTTCTAAGTTCTGGTTTCTCACATCCTGTTTACATACTTTACATTTTTGTGGCTGTCTTAAAGGAACACAACTAAGTCTTTAAAGTCAACTGACTCATAAAGCAGACCCGCTGCAGACCCCAACACACACCTTGGTCACGAGCCCATCTGTATGTTGCATCTCTCCCAAGATGTCCCGATTTTTTGTGAGCCCATCGAGTGACAAATAGCTCACCCTTACACTCCCAGTCCATGTGTACCTGAGCTACTTCAATTTTGGCAGCCTTGTCTACCTGTTCATTGTGTCGATGTTCCTCAGTGACACGGCTTTTGGGCATATGAGCATCTACATGATGTACCTTTAGAGTCATGATTTTTACCTGGGCAGCGATGTCCTGCCACAATGCAGCAGCCCAGATGGGTTTACCCCTGCCCTGCCAATTGGTCTTCTTCCACTGCTGTAGCCAATCCCACAGGGAATTAACCACCACCCAGGAGTCAGTGTAGAGACAGAGTACTGGCCACGTTTCTCATTCAGCAATCTCTAGGGCTAGTTGGATGGCTTTCACTTCTGCAAACTGACTTGACTCCCCTTCTCCTTCAGTGGCTTCAACGACTTGTGTGAGACTCCACACAGCAGCTTTCCACTTCCCATGGTTTCCTACCACACGACAGGATCCATCAGTAAACAAAATATAACGCCTTTCATCTTCTGGTAACTCATTATATGGTGGTGCCTCTTGGGTACGAACCACCTCCTCAGACAATGCTGCAAATCTCTGCCTTCTGGCCAGTCCATGATCTCTTCCAACATTCCTGGGCAGCTGGGTTTCCCCAGTCGAGCTCGTTGCATGATCAACACTACCCACTTACTCCATGTAGCACTGGTTGTGTGATGTGTAGAAGGGATGTTTCCTTTGAACATTCAGTGTAGCACAGGCAATTGTGGTGCCAAAAGGGGATATGCTTCTGTACCAATAACTTCTGAAGCAGCTCGAACTCTCTCGTATGCTGCTAGTATCTCTTTTTCAGTTGGGGTGTAGTGGGCTTCTGATCCTCGATACCCCCAGCTCCAAAACCCTAATGGTTGACCTGGAGTTTCTCCTGCTGTTTTCTGCCAGAGTCTCCAGGTGAGACCATGCTCCCCAGCTGCAGTGTAGAGGATATTTTGCACAGCTGGTCCTGTCCGGACAGGCCCAAGAGCTACCGCTTGAGCCATTTCCTGTTTGATATGCTCAAAGGCTTGTTGTTGCTCAAGGCCCCACTCAAAATAGTTCTTCTTCCAGGTTACTCGATAGAGAGGGCTCACAAGCTGAATATCACCTGGAATATGCATTCTCCAGAACCCCACAAGGCCTAGGAAAGTTTATGTTTCTTTCTTGTTAGCTGGTGGACATAGTTGCTGTCTTGTTGACCACACCCATAGGCACATGACAGTGTCCATCCTGCCATTTTATTCCCAAGAACTGAATCTCCTGTGCAGGTCCCCTGACCTTGCTTTTCTTTATGGCAAAACCAGCTTTCAGAAGAATCTGTGTTACTCTTTTTCCTTTCTCAAATACTTCTTCTGCCTTGTTGCCCCACATGATGATGTCATTGATGTATTTTAGATGTTCAGGGGCATCACCCTTTTCCAGTGCAGCCTGGATTAGTCCATGGCAGATGGTAGGGCTGTGCTTCCACCCCTGGGGCAGTCGATTCCAGGTGTATTGGATACCCCTCCAAGTGGAGGCAAATTGTGGCCTGTACTGTGCAGCCAAAGGGATTGAGAAAAATGCATTGGCAATGTCAATTATAGCATACCACTTGGCTGCCTTTGACTCCAGTTCATATCGGAGCTCTAACATGTCTGGTACAGCAGCATTCAGTGGTGGCGTCACTTCATTCATGCCACGATAGTCTACTGTTAACCTCCACCCTCCATCAGACATTTGCACTGGTCATATGGGACTATTAAAAGGTGAGTGAGTCTTGCTGATCACTCCTCGGCTCTGCAGTTGATGAATCATCTCACCGATTGGAGCCAGGGAGTCTTGGTTTGTGTGATATTGCTGCTGGTGCACCGTCCTGGTAGCAATTGGCACCTGCTGTTCCTCAACTTGCAGCAATTCCACAATGAAGGGATCTTCTGAGAGGCTAGGCAGGGTAGATGATAGCTGTTTGATCTTCTCTGTGTTCACAGTGGCTATACCAAAAGCCCATCGGTACCCCTTTGGGTCCTTGAAGCACCCTCTCCTGAGGTCATCTATGCCAAGGATATGAGGGGCCTCTGAGCCGGTCACAATGGGGTGCTTTTCCCACTTGTCCCCTGTTAAGTTCACCTCAGCTTCCGATATGGACAAATCTTGGCATCCCCCTGTCACTCCAGAGATCCAGATGTGTTCTGTGCCCCTATACCCTGATGGCACCAGCATACACTGTGCACCAGTGTCTACCAAAGCCTTACACTTCTGTGGGTCTGATGTGCCAGACCATCGAATCCACACAGTCCAGTATATCTGGTCATCCGTTTCTTCCTCCTGGCCAAAGGCAGGGACCCTCTATTCCTGTTCCTGGTCAGAGTATTCACTGTCTGACCCTTGCAGTGCCAGACCAGAAGTCCCCTCACCAAGATCAAGGGAGGTGATTTCAGTTCTTCTATGTTTGGGAGAGTACTGATTGCCTTCTTGGGTCTCTACAGCAATTAAACTGACAGCCTTCTTGGGTGATCCCTTTTTAACAGCCGTCTTCCCTCTCAGTTCACGTACACTGGCTTCCAGCTTGAAGGTGGGTTTGCCATCTCACTTCCTCATGTCCTCCCCTGGTCACGCAGGAAGAACCACAGTGCACCACACGGCATGTGCCTGGGGCTCCCTTTCACTCTGGCTGGGGCAGGAGAGGACTGATTTCTTGGGGCACCCCTGACAGCCAAGGTGCTTCCCCTGTAGGGATAAGGGAGTACAGAGATTTTCTTCAAAGTTTTGGAGCCAAGATGACACTTACTCCACAGTCGGTGTATCCATATTCAGGCAATACATCGCTGCCAAGATGTTGGAATATGACGCTGGGGCACTTTGAATCACCTTCCTCCACATGGCCTGTGTGCACAGGACATCATGTGGATCTTTGGAGACCTCATCATCATCTAGATCACTGTAGATGACTTCCAGTACCACTAGTTCTCTCAGGTACTGGATGCCTTCACCTGCAGTAGTCCACTTTCCTGGGGAGGTCACAAGATCTTCCTTGAATGGATATCTCTCCCTCACACTTGACAGGAACCATCTCCAGAGACTGCAGATTTCTGCCTCTTTTCCAATTCCTCTCTCAATTTCCCGGTTTCTAGCAAGGGATGCCAGCTGTTGGGCTTCCTTGCCTTCTTGTTGCTGACTGTTGGCCCTGTTATCCCAGCATCAGAGCAGCCAGACAGCAATCTGCTCACCTGGCTGCTGGCTGTAAACTTTCCGCATATCTCGAAGTTCTGATGAGGTCAGGGACTGGGTAGTTTCTGCTCCCTGTCTAAAATCTCTCACTCCTTCCTCCAATTTCTGTGTTGATGAATCGGCCTCTTGATCAAATCTTTCTTCTTCCTCCTCTTCTCTTACTAATTGATTATATGGACCCGTTGTTCTTGTCCCCTGTTTCTTTTTCACTACTGGGGCAATTACTCTAGTTGTTGATGCTTGTGTCCCTGTCTCAACCATGGTGTCCTCAGATGAAGTCCCTGCCTCAACCACAGTCCTCTGAGAGTACTGAACTGTGGCTCAATAGGCACAGGCCAGGCCCCAGGACAGTGCTAGAAGCTGTTGGTTTTCATTGGGGTGGGCAAGGCACCCTTCTATCAGGTGGTGCATCAGTGTGCCAGGGTTGCTTGCCTGTTCAGGTGTAAAGTCCCAGGTTATGGGAGGTGATAACTGTCCTAGGAATAGGACAGTTATAAATAATAGGAGTATATAAACTGGGGGAAGAAGAAGGAAGGAGGGGACAACTGGTATTATGGCGCTTGTCTTCCCAAGTAACCAGTAAGTGTGATGGAGCCCTGCTCTCCTGGAGATGGACGAACACTTGCCTGCCCATGGGAAGTGGTGATTTTCTTGCTTTGCTTTGGTTGTGTGCGCGGCTTTTGCTTTACCTATTAAATTGTTCTTATCTCAACCCTTGAGTTTTACGTTCCTTTCCGATTCTTCTCCCCATCCCTCTTTGTGAGGGGGAGTGAGCGAGCGGCTGTGTGGTGCTTAGTTGCCAGCTGGGGTTAAACCACGACAGTCCCGTTGTCTGATGCGATTCTTTCTAGAGTACCATGCTGCCACAAATAATTGTCTTTCAAGGCCTAAGATGGTGTTTCAGCACTAGGAGGGCTGCTATGGGGCTCAGACAGACCCAATACAATCCTTTACATCTAGGTGAATTTCTCTATCAGAGGTTTTTTTTTTTTTTTTTTTTTTTTTTATACTCCTGCAGACTCAGCTGTGCATGGGTTAACTTTTCATGACTGTCCCCTCCATGCCTTTTTCCTTCCTCCCCAACCAAAACACAGGTGCACACCAGAATATATTTGTAGGCTGCATTCAGGATGGTCAGCCTAGACAAACAAGTGCTCTAGCTCTGTACTGTTATCACCAGAAAGATACCTAAGGCTTGGTCCTATGGCCACCACACTTCCCTGTAGGAAGCTTGAGCTCAGGTAATCTACAAGTCCCCTCTGTCATAATGACAAGTAATGCCCAGGTCCTTCCACATCAATATTATGACCAAGCACAGCACACCCAGCCTACTCACACACCAGGGCATGGCTGAGTGCGTGCTGAAGGTATTGCAACCTGGTATTTCCTTCCTATGTGGTCCTCAGGTTTCTTCAGGTGACAGTTACTATAGGAACATGTGTCTACACAAGTGATGTGAAGGCAAACTTGGACCCAAGGACAGGTCTAAGCCTTTATTCCCATGCCCTCAAAGATGAGTACCTGCTGTTAAAACTATCCTGCCTTCCTCTCCCTGATTTCTTCCATTTAAAGGAAGAGCTCAGCCATTTGCCATCAAGCTCTAGAAGCATGAGTATGTTTGCATGGCATAGGTAGGAAGATTTTTGAAACTGTTCTACAACTGTATTCCAGACAAAATTGCTTCATACGGGTCTGCTTTACTAGCGTGGTGTTATTAAAAGCACCAAGGCAAGACCTACAGGATCTTTTCACTGTCTTTACAATCCAAACCTGTAAACCAACTGGAAGGTAAAAGAGCTTTCTCCTCTGTCCTGTTATTAACACATGACTTTGTAACTCTAGTGTCTTCATCCCAGGAAAAGTTTTATTTTCCTGCCATCCTCACCTATCAGAGCCCTTACATCTTCTCTCCTTGACACTCGCACAGCGTTGATGCAGCTCTCCTCCACCTTTTGGCAAATTCTCATCTGGATCCAAATTCCCTATCTTCAGCCCACCTAATGTCATATTTTGGGAGAAGTACACAACATGAGACTTAATTTTATCTAGGTGTAATTAGTCCAGAACAATTGGCCATGGAAAAGATGGAAAATTAACTGAAGGTTGTATATTCACTTCCCTTAGCGTATAAAGGGCTGTGCGTGTTGGGGTGGCAATGGGAGGGAATAAGGTGAAAGGGGAGTTGAAACTGTGAAGTTTGAAGGTGAAAATAGTCTTTATATCTGAATTAGTGGGCTCCTGGGGCCTTAAAAAATAGTTTAAATTCCCTTTTTTTAATAATGGAGAAGTAGTTTGCACTGGTATTAATAATTTGCTTATAGTTTTCCTGGGGGTTCAATGTAGTGGTGAGTGCAAAGCTGACACAGCTCAAAAGTTTTATGAACCTCAGGTAACAGCGTCAAAGGAAATTTTAATAAATATTACATATATTTATATTTTTTTCTTTTTTAATAATAAAAGCCAACCTTGGTCTTCTGGGCTTTTTTCTTATGCCTGCTTAATACAGCAGCTGAATCATAGAATTATTTATGTTAACTTTGTTTTCAGTAAATTGTAAATCATTCACCTTTCAAAAGCATTAAATTCAGAGACAAACAGCAGGGGAGAGGGAGCCTGAAAAATAAATATTGACTTTCAGGTGTTTTGTGGCTGTTTTTTTTTAAACAGGGTTAGAAATAGAAGCTGTTGTGGGTGATGAGTAAAAGCACACAAAAAGTTAAAGACATCTGTTCCTATAGATTTCTTCCCATCATAGACCTGCAGCTCTATTTCTGCTCCATTTGCAGGAAGCCACAGCAGCACCAATGGGTAGTGGCCCTTGCTGGCTTAAAGAGGCACTTGGCTGAAAATTTGGAGTCTGGTCATCATTGGGTGAATAGCCTTTCTTACAGAGGACACCTGCTACTAGCCATGGATACTGGTATTGTGAGCAATAACTGAGATCCCAAGGAAAACCCAAGAAAATAGATGCATGATAGAATTGAGAAATCCATCAGGATTGCCATATAGTCTTATAAGGAAGAATCTTTGTAGTCTTTTCATAATTTCAGCAGCCCTATCAATGCCTTAAAATAATGACAGACTCTCTTGTTCCCAGGCAGGCAGCAGCTCACCATGTGAGAAAGCAAGCAAAAGGGGAAACAAAACTTAAAGAGAGGTTAAAGGAATAGGAGAAGAAAAACAGATGACACCCCCCCCACACACACACACACATACTGAGTCTGGGGCCAAGCAGCACATATAATAGGAGTCCCTGGAAACCAGTTCATCCATGTGCACTGCCCTTGCTGCCTTCCAGTTTCCAGGAGGGGGGCTAATAAAATTTACAAAAGAGCAAACAGCTGAAAAATGCTTGTATTTAAAAATATATTGAGAAAATTTGTATGTTGTTCCCTTTTGTGTGGGGATGGCATTTATACATCCGGCATTTCTGCAGCACTGCATCTCAGAGTGCTTTAAATAGCAATTAATTACACACTGGTAGCAGAGTGACTGTCTACAGGCAATCTCAGCCATTATCCACTCAGAAACATCCAGCATACAGCTGTGAACATTTACATTAGCAGAAAGTCATGCTGGCTGCCATTAGCAGGGTGCAGGAACATCAGGGAGAATGCTAAGGGTTGGCTCAACCCCTACTCCTTCCCCGAAAAGCCTTTAACAGCTACTGTCACAACTTTCACAGTCAAGCTTGTGACCCTTCCCTCATTTCACCCCAGCTTTGGACCAGGGAGATGTGTCAGCACACTGCAGTCCAGATCCTGCGCTATGTGCCACATGATGCCACCTTTTCGTATAACACAGAAAACACTCTTGGACAGGAGACTTCTGAGATAGCACATAAAAAGTGCAAATGCCAAATCTGTATAGGGGATAGCTTTATGGTTTGAACTTTGTCCGTAGCCTGTGCAAAATTCTGGTTTGTATCCTTGGTGCAGCTAGCCACAGTGCCAGCCCCCATGCCCCAAGATTACTTTCAGCACTCCCCAGGTCTCTCCATAAATTATCCTGGAAAGACACTGCAGACCTGAATGACCAACTTCTTACAACTCCCATGGCCTCAATGCTTTTGTGAAGTATTTTGCAATGCCAGATTCTCTCCCAAGTCCCTTTTTTGCCTCTGCTTTGCCCGCACTATGGCAAAACCATACATGTGACTGGTGTCAAGAGATTAGAGGAAGCCTGTTGGCGATGGGCAATGGGAAGAAACTCACTGACCTTCAGAAGGACCTGAGGACAAGAGGCCAATCAGCAGTACTCACAGAGGACCTGGAGGTATTCTAGCTAGAGCTATAACATAAATTCCCAAGCTACATCTTTACCATCAGAATGAACAGCTGAAAAAATGTCCCTGGTCATTAGAACTTGATCTTCTGTATTGCAAGTTGTTAAAACACTACCTGGCATGTTTTTAGTACAATCTAACTAGCATTTTCCCAAATGATGCCTAGACACAGCCTGGGAATTAGTACAGACTAGTGCCCATTCTCAGTAGGCAATTTGGATGCAAACTTTCCTTTTTTGGAGGGTAAGAGAATTTAATAGTACAGATGCAGGATATCCTGTGCCAGCTGGCCTCTGTGCAAGAGAGCAAACCCAGCTACAGTTAATTTACAGGTATAGATGCAGCCTCAGAGTCCTGGACAACATCCAGTCGATGATTGCATCCTCCTCCTTTCAATTCCACTGGCCTGAAATGCAAAACAGAGCCACAATGCTTCTAATCTTTAATTGCTGCTGTGTATCATTGTAATGTTTCTGTCTTTTGAACCTGGATAAGGTGATTTTTGAATTTCTGAAATTTATTGTCATTTGACAGATAACAAATCTTATCCAAGTTGGACATAAAGTGAGTTTATAAAGATCATATCTCTGGCCAGCAGTAGACCTAACACACAAATGGGATCTGATCAGAGAAATGAACCATTTAAGCATATCTTCACCCTTCAAACTGTGCTGATATACAGGTGGGAAAAATCATGATGGAAAGCATATTCTTTGAATAAACATGTGCACAGCCTATCCATTAGTTCATGCTGCTTCCTCTTAACCTGAACAACTTGTTAATACTATTTACCAGGGCTCTTTTACAAAGACTGTGTAACTCAGAACATATCGTAAACTCCTCATCTGCATCCTTGCCTCTCAGTCTAGCACTCAGCATTTGTTTGAGAGCAAATCCTGCTTCTGTGTGTTCTTGCTCATGGATTGAGGTCCTCCAGATTTTATGGTCCAGCAGTTAAAGCAGGATGAGGAATATAAGAAAAACCTACAAACCTGTGTCATGGTAGTACAGGTCTCTTTCGAGTTTCTGATTTATAAGAACACAAGTTGGATGGATGAGATAAAAAACTAATGGACTAGTGAGGATAAATATTGTCTTCTTACAAGTACTGTCTCTGGTGTACAAACTCAGCTCTCTAGCTTTGGGCTTCTTCTCATTGAAAGCCAAATAAACAAGGGTGCTGGCAGCATGAGACCATTGCCTGAACGTAGAATGGGTCTCCCTGCTCAGTCCTCCTGCCTACCCACTCCACAGCCTGCACTTGCTAGCCAGAACTGCAGGACTGGCAGCACTAGAGGTAAGCAGACGTGGTCTCATCCCAGACCCCTTTTGCAAACAGGAGAAAGGAATCAATGTTTCAGTGACTGGAGGGGGGAAAATTCTTCCAAGTAGCTGGTTTACAGCAAAAGCACAAAGTCTTTGGAAGCCGAATAAGATAATCTCTCTTGGGTTTCCTTTATCTTGTCTTTACTTCTAGAGCTAATTTCCTAATTTCTAACCCCTCCCTGAAATATGCACAGATGTATTTTAATGACCTATTTGGAGAAAGGGTGCTTATCCCATTCTTTAGGGCAGGCTGGATCTCATTCTGCCTTGCCTACTATTAAGTTCATCTGCCTTTAATTACTCACTGGTTTCCTGTGTGACTTCCCAACTTCTTCCCCAAACCCTAAACTCCTTCAAAATCCTGCCAACCCACAAAAAATGATAACTGTCATTTGACGTTTCAATGGCGTGTCATTGTTCAGGAACTTCAATACAGGCAGGGAAACAAGTAAAAAAAAAATTAAAAAATATTTTCCTGAAGAGATGGAGGAAACGGGAACAGTAAAGCCCACATCTATCTGTTCTCAAACCAGATGTCCATGGAGACTTCCCCTGATCAACCAACCACCAAAGTTTGGCTTGGCAGGAGTCACCTTGGCTTGGTGGGTTCATTTCCCACAGGCTCCTAGAACAGTTTTTACAACCAAAGCAATGTTTTTCATGTTAGCATTATAGGAGCTTATATTAGACTTGTGTATTTCCCAATAGCAAGCTTGCTGTCTTCACAGCTAGATTCACTGGGCTAGACTCAAGACTCCTTGATTCAATCCCAGGTGATGATGTTGGGAAAGTACATTTCCTGTTGGTTAGTTATTGTTGAAAAGAGCTTTGGGCATTGATTTATGCTGCTGCAGAAGCTGTAATAAAAGGTTCTCCTTACCAGGCCAGAGCAATGCTATGCACTGCTCAGATTCAGGCTTTTTCCCATGAGCCAGAGATAAATCTATGGAAAGTCACCACAATGAAGAGGAGACAACAGGCAAGCAACCTCCACATCCAATCTCTCTCTACCAAGAGCTGTCTCTTCATTCCTACTGATGGGCCTTCTCCAGCCACTGCAGTCTAAATGCCTAGCACTGTTTTATCCTCCTTCTCCTCACACTCCACCCCCCCCACCTGTTACATTCCCTTGTACTATTCCCAAACCTATTCTGTCCTGATTCTCCCTGGTGTGTTTCTGCCCTCCCCAAATCCTTGTATTATTTTTTTCTCTAAACCAGCTCTTGCAGCTTTCCCCAGTTTAGCCTCCTCCACTCATTTAATTAACATGCTATTTACTTCTGCTTGTAGATCATTAGCAACAATATTAAACAACTGGCAATTTGCCCAAGAGGCTGATATCTCTGGGGTTGATGACTTGTTTTATTTTCCCTCCTTGAGAGAACAGTAAAAGTGGCATAGATGGATGGACACGGAAAGGCCTGAACCACAAGCAGAGATGAGAGGTGGTTTGCTTGCCTTTCCTAGTAAATCTCCTGCTTTGTCTTTAAACTTCTCAGTCGGGTCCTGCTCTCATGGACACGGCTCTGATACCTTTATGTGGACCTTTTGCTTGATATAAGCACCTTCCACCCCTTCTGCCCTTTAAAAACCCTTGGTTTGGAGTCAATTAGTCCATATCTAGGGCTGAATTTTAGAGCAATCTCTTTCCAGGTTCCTTGTATCACAAATCCTTCCTGTTTTTCAGCTGAGAGCTAAGCCAATAAGCTTATTGACTAATTTCAGCCCATTGTCTCACCTGCTCTGGCTCAAGGATTTAACCACTTTCAGGAAAACCCCTCTCCGTGACTTACTCTCAATGCTTTCATATCTTTCCCTTGTGAAAATTCCTCCAAGAAACTTTGCAGAGATGCAGACAAGTTTAAGTTCAACTCAGGAACACTGAAATTTTTTTTAGTAATCCAGACCAAGTATGAAATGAACTCAAGGCAGTCTGTGGAGTAAGAAGGAAGCTCAGACAAAGGCAAGGGAGGCTTGGTGCCCTGCAACAGCTCCTCTGTTACGAACAAAGCAGAGAGCTGGCTGCAAATTTTCATTTAATATTCATCCCTTTCCTTTCTAATATGATTTTTTTGGCCAGGAAAAGCTGGAGGGAAGGAGGGGTGAAAGGAAATTGACACATTCAAAATCTTCCAATAACTGGCAAAAATGTTAACAGAAAAGTTACTGGAAAATTCAAATTCAGATGATTTTGACTATATCTGATCATTATATTCCCAGTGCTGTCACACAGGTCCCTTGGGCTGTTGGCTATCTTGTCTTTTCACACCTAGACTAAAAGTACTATCCACATAGATCTTGCAGGGACCTGCTTTTTAACACCTACAGCCCCTGTTATTACCTTAATAAATTCTAATGTTAATCCAGAGCCATCTTCAGAACATGCTCCTTCACTCCTCTTTTCAGCATGAGGCTGTTTTCAGCCATCACCACAAAAGGGTCAAAAACCATATCTAGGTTCCTCACTCAACTCAAGACCAGTTTATGCCAGCTTGTTTCTACTCTAGCATTGCCATAAACCTTTTCTTCTCCCCTCTGCCCACAAGAGTACTTATGAGGAACCACTGGACCCCCTCTTGGCCCCAGTTAGGTAGGTTAAGCAAGCTAAACTCTTTAGACTCTCTCTACCTGAAGTACCATGACTCTCCTAATAGTCCATGGTTCAGCCATTAGGAACTGACATGGTGCATTCGAGTGAAATGCCTTCTTTCCTTCTGTGCAGCTGGCAACCTGCCCAGAGAGGCCATTACCTTTGGGGTTGATGACTTGTTTTATGATTCTTCCCTCAGAGTGGTGAGAAAAGCAGAGATGATCAGGCAGGTCTGGAAGCTCCCCAATTTGGGAAGGGGGGGGGGGAGATCCAGAGAAAGCTCCACATCTCTACATGTTAAAATTTTCAGTGCACTGGTAGGTTGGTGTTTTTGCCCCATCTCCATGCAGAGCCACCATGTGCCCTGGGAAAGCCCCAAGAAATGGCCTTTCAAGTGGGGACAAGCAGACATGAAGAAGAGAGCTGGGAGATAGTGCTACTCTTCCTCAGGGATCTTTCTGCTCCCCAAAATTGAGGGAAAGAGGGGTGGCAGCTAAACAGAAGCATGCAGGACATCCTCTGGCACTGGCACATAGTCTCTTATCACCTGTAACAGGTGGGGACCAATGCAACAGCATGACCCCTGGCCAGTAAAACTCTACATTTCCTCCTGGACACACATAAGGGTGGCAGGTTCCTGCAGGCTGTGAGCAAGGCATGTGTTTTAACTGACTGAGGTGAAATTGGTTCTTTTGACAAAGATATCAACAGGACACCAATGTCTACCTGAGAACTAGGGAGTTGGGTAAAATCCCTTCAAAGAGCCTCTCGGCCTTCATGAGTCCAAGTTTCAGCAGGACCAAGAACTGTCACATACATATCACAATATGTATGGTTTTACTAAGCACCCTGATGGGTCCTAGGACAAACATGGGAGCTGACACCTTGACCCCTGCCAAGCTGCAACATGGGTTCTCTGCTTCCAGGTCACTGCTCCTCCAGAGGGAAAGATGCTTTCCCCTGGAAGAGCTTACCTTGCCAAAGCACCACCCAGCTCAGAAAATCCTCCAGAAGGCAAGTTTACATCTGGGAAACCTGTTTCCTGATGGTCATCTCACTTGATTCAGTGGTATTTGGAGCCTCTCAGCCTGCAAGATTACTCTGGATTGTTACCAGAGTGTCTCAGAACAAGGCTTTTGATGAGCAGCTCTCAATACAACAGTGGTTCCAGGCCAGAGCCCTTTCACAAATGAGTCACATTTCCACCAGCCAGGCTGCTTCAGTGCAAGGAAGATGCGGGTCACCCTTACAGAAAAGCACTCTCTTTGGGGGCTTTTAAAAATACAGATCTTACCTGCCTTTTACACTCCTTTAAGGAATGAGATGCAAAGTAATCTCTTCCCCAATGAATAAAATCACTGAACTGAGAAAGGAAACATACCAGGTGGTTCCAACTCTTCTCCCTTTATTTGCTGGTGGGAGAGCAGAGGGGATGAGAGTGAGGGAGGAGATAGAAATATTTGGTGAAGATAACTATCACCTTTAGCTGGCTCTTCAGGGATGCTAACTGATTAAAAAATGATCTTCTAGTTCTTGGTTGGATTATCCCAGCCCACACAGTAAACATCTGAGTTATCCCTACAGCCTATAGCATGTGACACAGAGGGAGGAGAAAAACTAGTTTCTCCAGCAGATCTTGAGGATTGCTTTGGAGGCTTTGTAGGTGGTTCTGCACAAGCCCAGATCCACCTGTCTGGAGATCAGATGAGCTCAAGACTCAGCATATCTCCTCTTATCAACACTGAGCTCCACCAGCCAGAGAGCAGTAGATGCCATTTACGTCAATATTCTTGGATCCAAGCTAGGACATACAGTCTGGATGGGTACACAACCAGACATATAAAAAGATGGTTGAATGGCTGGGCTTAGAGGGTCACAGCGAAAGGATCATGCTCTACATGGAAGCCAGTGATAAATGTGTACTGCAGTGGTCTATTCTGGGACCCGTCCTGTTCCACTTCTTCAGCAATGACTTCGAGAAGGCAACAGACTTTGCAGATGACACCAGATTAGGAGGACCAGTCTGAGAGAATCTGAGACAAGAGAGGTTCAGGCTGGCTATAAGGGAAAACTTCTTCCCCATGAAGACAGTCAAGCATTGGAGAAGGTTTCCCAGACAGCCTATGTCATCTCCATCCCTGGAGGTTTACAAGACCCAACTGGATAAAGCCCTGAGCAATCTGGTCCAATCTCATAGTTGACCCTGCTTTTAGCATGAGGTTGGACTAGACACTTCCTGAGGTCCCTCCCAACCGGAATTATTCTGTGATCCAGATGAGATGCTGATGCCTCTCCTCTCAGGTAGCCCCCTGGGTCACACAGCCAGCTTCATTGCCCTTGCTCAGCCAGGGTATCTCTGTCCACTCCAACATCTTCATGCTCCTGGGAATGGCTCTTTCCTACTGAGGAATTCTGTGACAACCAAAATTGGGAAGGAGCTCATAATTAGTCTGTATATTCCTCCTACTCTATGTCAAAATGAAATGTCCTCAGATTAGCCCCTCATTTGCATAGTCCCCTTAAATCATTAGCAATTAATGTATCACTCTACAAAAGCTCAAAGAATTTCTTTTTGCTTCTCAGCTCCTTACCCTGTCCAGGACTTCTCTTTTTTCATCCTTCTCTCAAAGCAAAATCCATGTGAGCAGCCTTTGGTCAATCAACTGCTTCTACAAGGAAAAGAAAATAATATTAGCTTTTAAAAGCAAAACCAACAGACTTTGGCTCCAGTTAAATTTGTGAGAACATTTATCTGGTACTGAGGTATGGGGTTTCATGCTTTATCTTGGTATAGTCCCATGTACCAAGCAGCTGTATCCCATCCAGGGGTAGATGTGCCCAGTGATAGGAAGAGAGAAAATTATGAGGTTGCTCCTAAAGCATATAGCCCAGAGCACACTCTACACAAGGCAGTGCTAATGTTAGGGGGAGGGGATTACATTCACCCTAAAAATCCCGAGTCTAATGCAAAGCTATATTTACTATATTCTCTTTGAACGCATTTGCCTTTTTGCAAACAATTCTCTGCAAAGCCATAGCCAACATTCAAGAAAGAGCAATGAAGTGAAGCACCAGGAGCTTTTTGCACCAGCCAGTGAGCCCACTGCTAAGCTGCTTTGTGCAGAGGTTGTAGAAATCACATCCCATGCTGACGTTGATGCTCACGCTTTGGGGGAAGCTGTAAGGGAGAACTAGGTTGCCTTCCAAAGATTGACAGGGCTCAGAGAAGCATTTAGCAAAGCCACACTGAACCTGTTTGGATGCAGTTAGACTTTGTAAAGCAGGGAACCCTTCTTCCAAAATGCATTTCTAGCTTTGTATTAGAGTTTCATTTGTCATCTCAGAAAACTCTGTGCTGTTTCTCTAGTGAAGGGATAGGAAAGGTCCCAGGTCTCCCTGCACAGGGCCAGCAAAAACACTAATTCCCAGACTGTTCCTGACAGGTTTCCTCTTGCAACTCATCTGCCCCCTAGAACATCTCCCAGTCTCCTTCAATACAAAGTCCCAGGCTCAGTCTCATACTAGGAATACTTTGCAGAAAAGACGATAGGGAAATGTAAAAGTGTCCTGGTTTCAGCTGGGATAGAGTTAATCTTCTTCATAGTGGCTGGTGCAGTGCTATGTTTTGGATTTGGTGCGAGAACAATGTTGATAGGACACTGATGAGTTTAGTTGTTGCTGGGTAATGTTTATACTAAAGTCAAGGACTCTTCAGTTTCTCAGGCCTTACCAGCCAGAAGGCTGGAGGGGCACAAGAAATTGGGAGGGGACACAGCCAGGTCAGCTGACCCGAACCAGCCAAAGAGGTATTCCATATCATGGGGCATCATGCTTGGTATATAAACTGGGGGTGGGGGGTGGCCCAGGCCTGCTGATCGTTGCTCGGGGACTGGCTGGGCATTGGTCAGCGGGTGGTGAGCAGTTGTACTGTGCATCACTGTTGTGGTTTAACCCCAGCTGGCAACCAAGCACCACACAGCCAGTTACTCACTCCCCCTCACAAAGAGGGATGGGGAGGAGAATTGAAAAGGAATGTGAAAGTCAAGGGTTGAGATAAGAACAATTTAATAATTTAAACAGAATAAAGAGGTAAGAACAACAATAACAACAAAATGGAAAGGTGGGGGAAAAAAGGTAAAGCAAAAGCCGCTCACACAAGCAAAGCAAGGAATTCATTCACCACTTCCCATGGGCAGGCAGGTGTTTGGCCATCTCCAGGAAAGCCGGGCTCCATCACGCATAATGGTTACTCGGGAAGACAAATGCCATAATGCCAGATGTCCCCTCCTTCCGCCAGTTTATATACTCAGCATGACGTCATATGGTATGGAATATTTCTTTGGCTAGTTTGGGTCACCTGTCCTGGCTGCGTCCCCTCCCAACTTCCTGTGCCCCTCCAGCCCTCTCGCTGGCAGGGCCCGAGGAACTGAAAAGTCCTTGATTCAGTATAAACATCACCCAGCAACAACTAAAAACATCAGTGTGCTATCAACATTGTTCTCATACCAAATCCAAAACACAGCACTGCACCAACTACTAAGAAGAAAGTTAACTCTATCCCAGCTGAAACCAGGACAATCACTTATTTTTATTCCCTTCCCTTTGGATTTTATTCCTCTCTCCTTCTCTCTTCATTATAATTATTTTTATTATTAATATTTTTTTAAATTATTAAGTTGTTCTTACTTCAACCCTCAAGTTTTACCTTTCCTCCCATTTCTCCTCCCCATCCCACCAGGGGACAGGGGAAGGAAGAGAGTGAGTGTCTGCATGGTACACTTAATTACTGGCTAGGGTTAAACCATGACAAGCTGGGAACATTGTATCAGCAGCCACAGGAATGACCAAGTGAGAGGCAGCATGATCTGGTAACAGGGAAAATGGGCAATGACTAGCAGAATATATCCTAGCTCCTACACAACCTGATAAGTGACCTTTAGCACATCATGCTGGATGACCTCTGCCCTTAGCACCCTGAAGACCCTCACAGTGCAGCACACCCCACTCAGGGCTTTCAGAGACCCTACCAGCCCCCACAATCCACGTGGCTCTCTAGTAGCCTTGGTGCAGTCCGTCTCAGATGACCAAGCTCCTCAAAGGACTACAAATACTGGCCCAGACCTTCTCTTTACATTTTCCAAGGACTCCACAAGGGGCTTGGCTAGGTCTTCTTCAAGGCACCTGTTTTGCTGATCGACTGGATACCAAACAAAAATGAATTCCAAATCAAATATAAGAATAAATGCAGCTCATTATATTACACTATAAAGGAAAAATAGCATGCAATATGATAAAAGGAAACAGTACTAGTTATTATGCACAATAGGAGCAAAACATCCAACCATTAATGCAAAGCATTACAGAGACTAAGAAAAGGAGACATCACCAGTTACCCTCTTAACATCATCCAGTCCCACCCTTCAGCTGGGAAGCCCTATTGCAGCTGGTGTCAGGAATCTCTCTGTAACTGGGAAAATTCCTACATAGTGCATCCACCTGTAGGTGAGGCTTCTGGCCCAGTCCCAGAGCTTGCCTGCCTTTATACTCAATGAAAACCAGAAATAGCTTATGTACCTCTGGCATATGAAGGCACAGACTCAGGTTGTGGTACAACCAAAGACACTTTATTGTACAAAAAAAGTTATATTTATAACTCTGAGCCCAGATACAAATTCCAGCTGCATGCACCACCAGGCTCAGGGTAGAAACCATTCATACAGTTACATAGCTATACATCATTACAAGCATACAAACACCTTTTGGCTAGATAACCATGTTTATCTTTCTTACTGCCCTTCACAATACCCAGTTGTTCTCTTACCTCCTGTCAAATCAGATACTCTCCATTTTCCTCTTATACATCTCTCTTCAAACATTCTCTATCCTCCTCTCATACAGCTCTTATCTCCCATTAATAATAGTCAGACATTTGTAGAGGAATGAAGGCAGATTAATTAACATTGATAATATACAGCTGTGGGCTGGCTTCAGGGGCAGTGGGTTGGTTGATGTGGATAAGGTGCAGCTGTGGCTGGTTCCTGCTAAGTAGCATGGAAGAGGAGCACCAGAGGAAAAGACTTGGAAGAAGCAGTGGAAGGAGAGAGTATGTGCTCTGGATGTAGGAGACAAGGAGAGGCCCAGGGAGAAGAAGGGGGCCTGGATGAGGAGAGGCTGGCTGGAAGAAGAGCCTAGAGAAGAAAGAATCCAAATGCAGCAGAGGCAAGAAGTAGGATGGACTGGCCTGAAGAGGCTGAAGAAACAGCACAGACAGTAGATGAACTTTTGAAACCTTGTGGGGCATTGGTGGCTGTGCCAGGGCAAGGTGCGGGAACTACTTATTGAAGTTAACCTGGTATGGGGTGGTAAAAGCCTTTTTGCAGCTGGCAAGTTTTGGGAGTGCTGCGACACATACCATAATATATTGACTTACCTCTAACTTTAATGGGAGAAGTGTTATTCTTTTGTATACCTGATGGAAATGAACAGGCATCTACTCCATTGGAGTCCCAGTTTTGCCTGTGTTTGGTCACCAAGGGTGGCCAAAGAGTATTTTCAGAGCAGAGGGATACACTGCAAGCCTAGGCATGCTGTCTGCATGCCCCCCCCCCGGGTGCTCACCTCCAATAAGCATTTCCAGGGATACTTCAAGCTTGAAGTTCAGCATCACACACACAGAGGGGGTGGACAAATGAGATTTGGCACATACCAACAAATCCACACTGACAAACACTTTTGAACCAATCCTTGCCAACCAAAATCTGACTTTTCCTGGCTCTTTCTTTTTCCATCTCTCCAATACCTGCCCACCTCCTGACCCAGACATCAAATCCACAATGCCTTCAGTGATTTTTGAGGCGAGAAGAATGTGGGGTTTTTAATTTATTTCTCCCTTTACCAGTTTTCATGGGGGTTTGGATGCCCAGTATTTCTGTTTGGGGAAGTTAAGAAAATGAAAAATCAGAGGCAGGCCCCTCTGCCCATGGCAGCCAGTGAACCTCCACTGTAGATAAACACCTGGCTCTGGGCCACATGCAGTCCTGTTGTGCAGAAACTGTCTAGCAGAATAGATGGTCTTGTAGCTCCACAAGACTGTCTACATCTATTAAATGAAATCACTGCCTGTTTTCTGCAGCATTAAAAGTGATCTAGAGTACAATAAATATATTGATCACCACTTAACACACCCTGGACCTTCCTCCAGCTTCCCCCTAGCCTGGTTATTTAAGCAAAGCCCAGAGTGCACATAGACACGTGCATCCTCAGGATGGGATGTCCCCTGTCCATGGAACAGGGGACCTGAAACTGCTTCCCAAACCTCTGTAGTTGATCTTCCAGTTGTGCTGGACTTCCACAGCCAGGGACCAGGGAGATGGAATCACAAGGCAGGAGAGGGAGAGATGAGCTGGTGATGGGGCTGCTGTATCTATTAGAACTGGCAAGGAGGCAATGGGCCTTAGACCCCTGTGATTAAAAGGAGAAGCACAAATGAGGAGGAACCAGTGGAGAGGATAATGGAGGTATCTCCACACCTTTCCCTGGGCCAGGTATCAGAAGCAAGAGCAGGACTGAGCCTGCAGCAGAAACAGATGCCAGAAAGGATATCCAGCATTGCACAGGGTGGAGGGGACAGAACAGAAAAGCCCAAGTCCTGGTACAGCTTGTAATGCAGTGACTCCTGCTTTGTTACTGCTCCTTGATGTCTTTGGGATCCATGGCAGAGAAACAAGCCCCTGGATTTATCCCCCTTTTCCAACTAGTCTTGTTCTCCCTCTTCCTCTCCCTGCTGGAATCAATCCTCATCCTAGAATTTTAAAGGGAAACATGCATGTTTTATGGCTGTCCCCTATAAAACCATTCTATGTGATAACACATCCCCCAAATAAGGCTGCTTTGCAAGTGTATTGGCCAGATATTTTTCTGTGCTGACAGGTAAGGTCCTGCCATCACTTCTGGGAGCACACGGGGTCCTCTCCAGTCCCCTCCTCCCCTCTCCCGAGCCATCCAGCCTTGAGGTTTAGGGCAACTCAGGGCTATCCTCCAGCCTTGTGGTTTGGGAAGCCCACGGCTATCCTCCATGCACTGCCAGCCCCATCCCTGGATAGCTGAAGTCCTCTGGTGTCCTACATCTCACCTGCAGCCAGGCAAGAAGCAGCAGCAGTGTCACACACCCCTCCCCACCCCCCAAGAACCAGCAGCATTTAAATTTAATTACTCCCTGCTGCAGCCACATCCACCAAAGACCCCTTAATTCTTTAGAGCCAGGGAAATGCCCTTGTTTGTGCACTGGCATCCTGAGAGGGCAGATTTTCTCCTCTGTCCCCATCATGGCAGAAATGACTCCACACATCTCATTTCTCTACGGCTTGGCTGTGCCTTGGGGAGCTGGAAGGCATTCAAGTATCTCAGGGTAATTGCTCTCATTAGATACTAGGGAACTGATTGGCCTTTGCCATTTTGGGCACTGTGATGCTTTGCCTTTCTCAACCCCAATCTCAAATCACTGCAAACATGAGACCCTGTTTCTGCAGCGCTCCATTACAAGACAAAGCAGACTGGGACACAAGTGTTCAGCAGACATTTACATGGTGCAGAGGGGCTTTATCATATTGCATTCATAGCCTTTCATGTGCATAATGGTGAGTAGCAGGGCCAGCAGAGGTTTAATGAGAGATCAAGGATTAACAAGAGAGACCAAAAGTTATCTAAGTTACCTGGCACGTCCTCACCACACTTCAGGGGCGCTGGCAGCTACTGAGGGATCTACTCCCCGCACACCATCGTAAACAGAGGTGAATATGAGGCTATGCTGTGATTCCCACCCTGCAGAGAGCTTTCTGCTGAACTATTGATTTTGCTTGCTGATCTTGACTTGTCACTCATTTAACTCTCAGCCATGTCACCAAGAGCAGTGGCGGGCTCCCTGCACTTGCCAGCCCCCTGCCTGGTGTTGGTTCATGTCACATTCCCAGGCTGTGTTATTCTTAAATACTGTAAATCTCTCACCATTATTCTCCTACTTGATATAGTGAGCTGTGTCATTTTGAAAGGAAATACATAACAGTATATTAGAGTAATCATGGATCTCCTCATTCATGTTTAAAACAAATTTATTGCAATGTAAGAAACCCTGAATAGCATGAATTTATTATAATGATTTAAGGCTCCTGGCACTTGAGTTAAAAATGTCTCTCAATAAATAAATTTCCCTTGAAAACACAGCAAATTAATATAGTTTACCATTTCCAAAGTTATATAAATCCAAGAGGCTTAAATCAACAATATGCTGGATAAGATTACTGTTGCTCAGCCAGAGCCTGGTATCACAGTTCAGGAGGATGGAAAAAGTAGTAAAAAATGGTGGAGTGGTTTGTGGGGGTTTTGGGGGTTTTTTTTTGGTCACCTTTCTCTCCCTTCCACCACCCTAGGCTATGTCTGTTCTGTGAAAGTCAGACTAATGTGAAATGGATGAAAGCAGCTGTGACCTTTGCACACAGGTATCATTAAAACAGAGCAGCTACTCCGCCATCAGACTCAACAAACGCTGCTCTGATATTTCCTCAAAGTGCCTCTAACATGCATGGCCCTGTTGCTTTTGGTAGCAGCCTTTTAATTTGACTGCAAACCCAGGAACCGAGATGTCTCCAGTTTAGCTGCTTCCAACTCTGCTATGGTCTCTTACATCCAGAGAAAACCCAGGGCTCTCTCCTCTGCAGTGTTGGGGAGCGTGTGAGATGGCCATAGTCTCAGTCAAGGTTTTAAATAACTCTCACTGTAAGGCTGCTGTGTAATTATTCAGACAGACCAGCATGCCACCTTCCCTCTTCTCAGGAGTCTCCAACTCAGGAAAACCAGAATGCAATGGCTGCTTGTGTTTGGTAAGATATGTGTAAAAACATATATTTAGTGGGTTTGTGCAAAACTACAGGGGAATATGCATGAACACCCACCCACATCAAGGTGCAGGAATCCCCATGGGTGAGGCAGTGAGTTGGGCCATGTCAGGGGGAGAGCCCGCCTGTCCCCCAGGCTGGATCCCACTGTGCAGGGGCTGTAGGAAGGGAAGTGCAGGGTTTTGGCTGACACAGAGCTTGCTCCAAGAGTTGTTTGTGGAACTCAGCAGCTCTCAGGGACAACAGCCTGCACACATCAGTGCATACTGGAAAGCAGTGGTTTTGCTCAGCTGCATGCACAGCTGGGTGCCACCAGCACCTACCTTGCAGAGAAAAAGGCTCACACCTGCTCCCTCTGCATGGACCTTCCCACCTGACAGACCACCACGTGGGCAGCAAGAAGGGCTCAGCTTCATCCACTGGTTGAACAATCTGGGAGCCCTTTCCAATCAGCCCTGCACTCAGCAAGGATTTCAATGCTTTTTTATTTTACGAAGGTCTAATTTTTTGCCCCTTCACTGTCAAAGTGTCAATTTTATTCCACAGCATGGTTGATGATTATTTTTTTAAACAAAGTATAGTACTAGTGAAATTCTGACAGTGTCAATACAGCCAGAGTACATCCACCTGAGCTTCTCAACATGGGAAGTTAGGGCTGTTAAGAGTCAGATTGACAGACTTGGTACATTCAAGTCCTCTGTACAGCAAACAATAAGAAGTTATTAGATGCAGACGAGGCTTTCAGGTCACCCAGTCCATCTCCCATCCCACCTTTTAATTCTCTCTTTCCCAAGCTATAAATATGACTCTTCTCATCTTGTTTCCTCATTATCTTAATTCTAGCAGTCCCTGATCATTTTTGTTACTGCTCAGTGAAATCCCTCCAATCTGCCAGTAAACTCTCTTGTAATGACATCCCTGTGCTGAGGGCACTAGTGCAAATAGAGGGGCGCCAGACCCACTGACAAGGAGCCATTTCCTCTGCAATTTGGAGATGTCATCGCCTCCTCACCTGCAGCTCAAAAGTCTTCTCAACTGTTTTTGTTGCTATCAGATATCATTGCCTCACGCTTTGTTCACTCTGCCCCTTCTGAGGGTTTCTGCTGTCTGGGTCTCCCCCATCCTATGAAGCATGTGTCTTTCAGATTGTTTTCAAGGTGGCTGAGTTCACAGATGCTGCACCCCCAGGTTCATGCTCCATCCCAAATTGAATCCCACAATATTTTTTTCTTTGCTTGGTATTTTACTTCACATTATTTCTTCTTCCTTAACTCTTCTAAATTTAGCAGGGTCTCCTGGTTTCACTCACAGACTTTCTGCTTCCAAGAAATAGAGTGATGATCTGAAGTGCAATGAGACCAGGTACCCAGCCCAACACCTCCAAACAAGGCTCCTGAAAGTGTCAAAGAGGAAACTGTGTAGAATGAGGTCACAATTTCATCATTCATACCACCAGAAATGCTCAACCAGCCCACAAAGTGTTCTTTGGGAGCAAATGGCCTAGAACTTGCCCGTACTGGCTCAATTCTACCTTTCCCTTCCTGCAATTTTACTGTGCAAAATAAGTATTTTAGCCTCATATTTCTAGGAACACATGCCGGTGGCTACTGTTACAATAAAATATGAACACCGCATTGTGAAGAAAATGACCATTAATCCTGTAATCTGCAGTAATTTTTACCAATTCGGCACATTTCTTTAAATAACCAAGTACATGCAGTAGGTGAAAGTGCATTTAAAGAAACTGAAATAGATAAAACATGAATAATTAAAGCCAGCAGGGAAATGTGCATTGCGAGCTGCTAGTGGAAATAATTACTGATTTGCTTTACTTAAAATGGAGCCTGGATACAGATTCAAAATAGTGCAAGTTAGCGAAAATGTCTAAACTGTTCTTTTACTACCACTACTATATAGTTCATCTTGAAAAGTACATCAAATAGGTTTTGGACCACTACAATGTCTGACTGTGTTCTGCTATTTCAGTGTTAGGTCACTCAGCACATAAACTCTGTCAAATAGCACTGATTTAAAGAGGAATATATTTCAAACGGATGCCTAGTACATCACCCTGCAAAATTGTCTATTAATTTTATTAGACACTGTATAGTTGAGCTTACAATATACTCCCTAAAAACCCAGCATGTTTAATATCAGAATGTTGAAGGGAAAAGTAGATCATAAAATCACTGTAAAAAGTACTAAGATGCTTGCACCTTTACAATATGGCAAGTTTTGAACAGACTTGTTTAATTAGAAAATAATCTACTTTGAAGGTGGTGGTTCTTGAATGTTAGGCAGTTCTTTCAACCTGCTTTAGAGATAAAAATCGATAATGAAATATACTTCTGATATAAGGCAGGCAAAATGTGACTCAATCTATTAGAAAATATTGCAGATTAAAAAAAAAAAATTTTTAGAATGATTACTTGGCACATGAAAAGTTTAGAAAAACGTTAACACTTTCTGATTGGTCTATCCCAACAACATTCTTGCACCATGATTACTAAATCCAGAATGAAACTGGATGCTAATTAGCTATGTTTTAGAAGACGGAAGACAAGCAGTTGTCACTCAATTTAAAAATGGTACTTTAACACAAACAAATCAGCAATAAAAAGGTCCTAAAATTTCTACAGAAGGGCTGTAGACCAATGAGGTATGTCCAATGAAGAAAATCTCCTCAAGGAGCCAGCTCTCCTCTAGCTCATCCGCTCTGCTTCTGGAGCTGCAAGGAGTCCACAAAGACCTGTGGCTTGCATGACAAGGCATGTGCATTTTGTTCCTGTTGTAAGATTCTCTGCAGAGGTTCCTGGGGCAGATATCTGGCTCATAGTTTCAACCAGGTCAAGAAGACAGGCTTCATACCTACAGAAACACACCAAGAAAATGGAGCTCCATTAAGCATCACAGCATCACAGTTGAACCCAGTCTTCCCGCCTTCATAATTCAGACTAGACCTACATTTGTCTGATGGGAGCCACCAGCACAGAACAAATTTTTCTGTATGGGTTCCTATGAGAAATACCAACAAAGAGGTAGTGAAAAAAAAGTGAGAGAAGCATGGGTGCTCAGGTAATTTGAGGTATGTAATGTCTTAGTCGCACTCCAGAGACTAAGGACAGACCTCAGACATATGACAGCCAAACACACCAAACGGGTACAAGGCAGACCCACACAGGTAATGGCAAAGTGACTTATACACATGCTTCACTTTTTTGAAAAGACCTCTACGCTTGATTTAGTTTCCCAGAGATTTGAAAACAGCAGGAGACTTTATTATTACTGCCACAAACTACACATGCTTCCTACAAATCTATGTGCACTATATGGTCTGTTTGGCAGAAGTACTGAAGGAATATAATCCAAGCAAGGCAATACAAAAATCAACACTTCAGACAGCAAAAGAGAAGGCAGAGGTGCTAAACATTACTCAGGCTGTCCAGTAAGTGTGAGTATAGATGTGGTTGCAAGCCAATGTTAGCTGGTAATGCACAGTGAATAATGGCAGTTATTTCAGACAGAGACATGCCATGCCCACTTTATTAAACAAACAGGCCATATTTATAACTTAAACCAACCGCTCAAACAGCTCTACACACAGGTGATTGGATAAAAGTTTCTGGTCACGCGGGCGTCCGTATCACTGATTGGTGAGCATGCTGCAGGCGCCTGATCAGAGTGTGTCGATGAAAGTGTGCTGATTCCGTGGTTCCCAGGACTTGCTCTGCACCTGGCTTCTTGTTTGTGCATAGCTTGTTTTCTTTCTTACCCTGCTTGTTCCCAGGACAATTTAAAGCTGCTCTGCAGCTTCAACTAATAGGCCTGGGTTGTCCAACCCGGACAATGGTAACATATGTCCTCGGTCCTTTAAAAATCCCTCTACAAGGTACCGAAATACTTCCTCAGCTCAAAGGAGTTAACTGTTGTGCTGATGGGTTAAGGTGGTTTAACCTTGGCTGAACACCAGGTGCCCATCAAAGCTGCTCTGTCACTCCCCTCCTCAACTGGACGGGGGAGAAAAAATATAACAAAAAGTTCAAGGGTCAAGACAAGGACAGGGAGTTCACTCGGCAATTACCATCACAGGCAAAACAGACTTGACTTGGGGAAATGAGTTTAATTTATTACCATTCTAATAAAGGTAGGATAATGAGAACTAAAATCAAAACATTAATGCAGTGGGTTTGCGTGGCAAGGTTTTGGTAGCAGGGGAGCTACAGCAGTGGCTTCTGTAAGAAGCTCCTAGAAGCTTCCCCCATGTCCAATAGAGCCAATGCCAGGTAGCTCTAAGATGGACCTGCCGATGGCCAAGGCCGAGCCCATCAGCAATGGTGGATAGCACCTCTGTGACAAAATATTTAAGAAGGTAAAAAAAAAATCTCCACAACAAAATTACAGTGGAAGAGTGAGACTATGTGAGAGCAACAACTCTGCAGACACTAAGGTCAGTGAAGAAGGAGGGAGAGGAGGTCCTCCAGGCTCCAGAGCAGAGATTCCCCTGCAGCCTGTGATGAAGGCTATGGTGAGGCAGGCTGTCCCCAGCAGCCCATGGAGGTTAACAGTGGAGTAGATATCCACCTTTAGCCCCTAGAGGACCCCACACTGGAGCAGGCAGATGCCCAAAGGAGGATGTGACCCATGGGAAGCCCACACTGAAACAGGTTTTCTGGCAGGACTTGTGACCCCACAGGGGACCCATGCTGGAGCAGTCCATTCCTGAAGGACTGCACTCCATGGAAGGGACCCATGCTGAAGCAGTGTGTGAAGAATTGCAGACCATGGGAAGGACTCATGTTGAAGAAGTTCATGGAGAACTGTCTCCCGTGGGAGGGACCCCATGCTGGAGCAGGGGGAGAGTGTGAGGAGGAAGGAGCAGCAGAAACAACATGTGATGAAGTGACTGTAATCCATATTCCCCATTCCCCTGCATTGCTTGGGGGGAGGAGGTAGAGAAATCACAAGTTGAGTCCAAGAAGAAGGGAGGGGTGGGGGGAAGGTGTTTTTATGTTTTTATTTAATTCTCATTATCCTACTCTGATTTGAACGGTAATAAATTAATTTCTCCAAGTCGAGTCTGTTTTGCCTGTGATGGTAATTGCCGAGTGATCTCCCTGTCCTTATCTCAACCCATGACTTTTCATTATATTTTCTCTCCCCTGTCCAGTTGAGGAAGGGAGTGATAGAGCAGTTTTGGTGGGCACCTGGTGTTCAGCCAAGGTTAAACAACCACATGGGTTAATACTGATGTTTATGGCAAACATTATAGTTATGCTATGATTGCTTGGAAAAGTCAGCTCTTCCATTTCCTTCAATTTTTATTGTTTCTTCCAATCTGATGGTTGCCATCATTACTAACACAGTCCAACTCAACATTACTGCCTCACAATGCTCTCTCCTCTATTTGACTATCTATAGATTGTTTTATTTTCCTTTAGATGTGCTAGTTTACATTTCACCCAATCGGAAACCCATTTTGCAAATTTCTTTTTCACATTTTAAGCTTGTTTATGTGTCTTTCTGTCTGTTCAAATCACCCCTAATCACCAAAAATGAGTGACTTAAACCAAAAAAATACAGCTTTAATTTTGTTTCAATTGGCCCATGTGTCTAACCCTACTCAAATGTGATGCCTTACAGTTACCCTAACCAAGAATTTCAGAAGGATATAGGGGGTTTGGGCAGCTAAGCAAGACCATTTTAGAGGGATCTGTTGTTTCTATTAGCATTCAGAAAGTACCCTCTAAAAAACTGAGGCTCCTTAAAGATATCTCTAATGTAAGATGGAATAAGCTGCACTGATAGTGAGAACTAGCACATAGCAATATTAGACTTTTCACCTTGAGAAAATATTGGATTAGACCAGGGATCCTCAAACTACAGCCCGCGGGCTGGATACAGCCCCCCAGGGTCCTCAATCCAGCCCCCGGTATTTACAGAACCCCCCTGCCCACCCCCCCCACCCCCACCCCCCCCGCTGGGGGTTGGGGGGGAAACCAAGCAGCCACAGATGACTGCCTGCCACTTCATCCGCGTGCCGGCCCCCTGTTTAAAAAGTTTGAGGACCCCTGGATTAGACTTTATATAGATATACACAGATGCTTTGAACCCCAAAGAAATGCAGTTAACACATACACTGGTTTTATTAGCCACACCTAAAACTTATTTTTAGATTAATCTAGTCTAGCATACAAATGCTTATCTCCTCTGACTGTAGTGCTATCATAAAATTTCAATTTTTCCAGCAGCCACATTCAGTCAGGTAGGGGGGTAACCAAACCAGCCAGTTATAGGAAATGTGCAGGCCCTAGGTTTCAGTAATACCTTTAAGTTAATTTCTTGTGCAAGTTTATCTAAGTTTTACAGCATTTCTGCTATCAGGAAGGCTAAATGACTTGGCAGATTACAAGCGCAGCAAATAGCAAAGATTATGTAAAAGACCAGGTGTTGTAAATCAGTCTATTTGACACCACAGTTATATATGCAATAAAGTGATTGAACTCTGCTAACAGAGCACTATCTGATAAAGAGAATGTTCCTCTCAGGTGTTTAGTGTTTAATCCCATGATAATGGTTTGCCCTGGTTTGTCTAGGCAACAACGGACAGCATCTGGCTGGAGGCAACATAGTAGACGAGTGGACCTAGAATGGTTTGAAGCTTGCAAAGACCATTTTCTCACCATTTATTTGTACTCAAATATTTAAAGAGACACAGCCAGAATGCTCAAATCCTGAAATGCAACTTTCTTTAAAACCAGCATATGTATTCCTTGCACAATCTGAATAAATGCATAAGTAAAACCAGGCTTCATTATTATTATTATTAATACTACACTGAATGACTTCAGTGAAGTCAAAGCTGCAGGATCAGGCACCCAAGAGTCAGAACATTTCAAACAGGAAAACTGATCTGGCAAACTTGGCTTGTGAATACTGAATGCTGTTTTAATGCAAATTAATGCTTCCCAAGGAGAAAAAATCCCAAACTTTCTGCAGAAGGACTAGCACTGTACAATAAACTACATACAGAAATTCCTCATGTTCAACCAAGCAACAAAATGTCCCATCAGTGCTAGATGCTTACACACATTTTCTTTGATGGGTTTCTCCCTCTCAACAGAAGGAATATGAAGTGGGCAACTGTCCCTTTAAGGATGGTTATAATTCAGTCTGTCTTCACCTCTTTGATACATTTGCCAGTGTGCCAATGAGCACCTCTGCAACAAACTGGAAAACAATCTCTTTTCTAAGCCTGATTTTGACACTTCACCCATGTATATTTTTTCATCTAACTAATGAACTTGAAAGTCTGCATGTTTCATCATGGGAGAAGAAAATTTGTAAAGTCTACTCTACAAGTCTGGATTAGAAGTCTAACTATTTGGACAGCTAGTTTGGTGAAATTAATCTTACAAAGTCTCCAAAAATACCATCAGGAGAGGGAACACAAAGAATTAGTGAATAAAGCATGAGGAAGGCAGGGCCACATACAAGAGGACAGAGATGGGAGTAGAAAGAACAGACCAAGGTAAGCTTTGAAGCTCTTCTTTCAATAAATAAATTTTACTTTTGCTTTTATTTTAGAAGGTAAAACTCAAAATATGGCTCAGAGAGCAGCATGGAGATGCCCAAAATACAGCTATTGCTTTCAGGATGGTTGGCATGCACAGAATCTACATCACCACAGTTCCCTAAACAACACACCCTACCATCTCAGCACATGCTGATGGGAGTGATGGAGGATGGAGCAGAGTGGAGACGCCACAGCCAGGCTCTGTTGTGCTCCTCACAGGAATGGGAACTGAGCCAATCATTGTGGCGAAATTACTTTCCTCAGATGAAATAATCTCATTGCAGTACTAACGCACACCTCCCTCCCAAAGTTATCTGCCTCCAAGGTACTACTACACCTCACTGGGCACATGATACCAGTTAGTAACAACAATAAGTATGACTAGAGTCACTCAAGCTCCACCTAAATGTGATTCCGGGGGGGAATTGTTGTCTAAAATCCCAGATTACCCAACTCTGATTCAGTGTTCACAAAGTTAGGTCAAGCTGACTCACTCTCTAAAGTTGTTATGAATGAAGGGATTTCTAATCAAGGTAGTCAGCCTTGGGGAGGATGAGAAACAAAGAACAGAGTGAAAAGAACATCGTTATCTGTGTTACACAGAAAGAAGCCTTCAAGTGAGGAAAGTTCTGGCCATGAGAGGAAACAGGATGATAAGGTGTTGCAATCCACTGACATCAACAGAGAATTAGTTGGAAATAGGACAAAGATAATAGTGGTAGTGGGAGATTGAGACCTCTGACTCAAATACACCCACTCACCCCCGAAAGAGGGCAAAACCCTGCTTGAGGAGCATGTGTAGTTAGTAGAGAACATCAGTAGCGCTATCTGAGGATGCGTACTAATTTGCATTAGAAGCGAGAAACTTGTAACCAATCCTGTGTATGGTGAATGAATATGCAATGTACTATGAAGTATAAAAAGTGGACAGATGAGGGGAGAAGTTAGGGAAGACTCCATCGTAATTTCTGGGATCCGTTGATGGGCTGAACCTGTCTTCTCCCCCATAGGGATGCCTCTATTGGGTAAGAACTTTATTCTATGATTAACTCATGCTAGCTGTTATTAGTGATTATAGTTTGGTTGTATATCACTTCAAGCTTGTTTTTGCAGACAGTCCCTATCACCGGTAATCATGAACCTTAATTTGTCACGATTTTATATTAGTAAAGAGTTTTATTCTGTAAACTGTTAGTGTGAGTCCTTTGTGGGTGCTAGCAGTTGCCGGCAGGGGGTAACGCATTCAAATAAAGTGGGAAGATCTGCTGAGGGGTCCCCCTGATCCTGTTGGCATGTTTCCCTGAACAAGGCAGTTGTATCGCCCTCTGATCCAGTGGGACTGTTCAGTGAAAGGTCCCTGTAACAGGATGCTGACAGACTGGTCGGGCACAAGGGTCTTGGCTTTCCTGGGGCGCTGATAAACCAATCAAACACTACGGGTTGAGAAAATCTCCCCCTCCCCTTTCATGTGACAATGATAGAGTAGCTTGGTGGGCACCTGGCATCCAGCCAAGGTCAGTCCACCTCAATCCTTTTTGGCACCCAATGTGGAGCTCAAGACAACGGCAGTTTTATATTGTGTGCTATAGCTATAGTAGCTATTAAGTGACAAGCTCTGTGCGGGTCATGGAATTTGATGGCTGAACTGCTTATCTCTATTTTGCTAAGCTTGGGGACATGTTAATAAAAATCATGGCTATGTGCTTTGCCCTGACGGCCTTGCTGTGCTGGGGGAGCTATCTTGTAGAGAAGATGAAGGAATACATCTCCCTCTCCCTGACCAGGACTGATGTATGTGATTTTGTTATGCAGGCTCCTGAGGTCCTTGGTCACTCTTATGTGAGCAGCTTAATACTGTTAATTAATACTGTTGGCATATTATGTATTTTTGGAATTTGGTCTCATCCTGGTGTAAGAGGAGACAACTTTTGGGTGAGGCAACACTGAAATGTGCCTGGAGACGGTTGATCCTGGGGTGGCAGGGTGTGTAGAAGGATTTAGGCAGATTCCTAGGACAGTTATCACCTCCCATAACCTGGGACTTTACACCTGAACAGGCAAGCAACCCTGGCACACTGATGCACCACTTGATAGAAGGGTGCCTTGCCCACCCCAATGAAAACCAACAGCTTCTAGCACTGTCCTGGGGCCTGACCTGTGCCACAGGGGTGGACCTGACTGTGGCCGCCATCACACAGGTCACTCATGAATGTGAAACATGCACTGCAGTCAAGCGAGCCACATGAGTAAAATCTCCCTGGAATAGAAAGGGTGGTGTCTGGGTTTTTGATATGGTGAGGCGTGGCAAATTGACTATATTGGATCACTGCCATGAACATGCCAAGGCAAGCGCTATATACTCACCATGATGGAAACAACTACTGGGTGGCTGGAAACATACCCTGCAAACCATGCCACTGCCCAAAACATTGTCTTAGGCCTTGAAATACAAATTTTGTGGCAGCATGGTACTCCAGAACGAATTGCATCAGACAATGGGACCCATTTCCAAAATAACCTTATAAACCCCTGGGCAAAGAAACACAGCATCAAATGCATGTATCACATCCCTTATTACCTACAAGCCTCTGGAAAGACTGAGACATAGACTCTCGAAGACTATGTTGAGAGCCTTGGGCGATGGGGCATGGAAGAGTTGGGATACAAATTTAGCAGAAGCCACTTGGCTGGTTAACACCAGAGGATCTGCTAACCGTCCTGGTCCTGCCCAAACAAAACCCCTACATACTGTGGGAGCAGATAAGGTCCCTGTAGTGCACATAGGGAAGTAGCTGGGGAAGACGGTGTGGATCGCCTCCTCCCATGGGAAAAGGCAAACTCATTTGTGGGATTTTCTTCACTCAGGGATCTGGGTGTACTTGGTGGGTAATGCAGAAGGATGGGGAGACCCAGTGTGTGCCTTAAGGAGATTTAACCTTGGGAGGAAAATAATCTGTGATGTGAGTTTTATGTTCTAGGAAGTAATGTAGCAGGAGTGACTTGAACTGCCAAAGAATGAGATTAGCAAGGAACCAGATGAGTGCAAGGATGACCCAAACCAAGCTGGTGCTGGTGCCCAACAATCAAACATACTGCTTCTCCTGTTCTGAGTACCCATCTTGACAGATGGGGCCAAAGTCATAGCCTCTTGTGAACATCTGAAGGAGTAGAGGAAGCTCATGGAATGGAAGAGTGATATCTATCTGTTAAAGGACAAGGGACAGTAGTTAATGAGAATGTATAAATCTGTATGTTGGGTATAAAGATGGTTTAGGTATGTAGTTTAAGTTGTAAGTGTTGGTAAGAAGGAATTTCAGTAATGAGAATTAAATACAACGGAATGGTTAGAAGATACATATATATATATGTATTAAGTTATGTGGGACCTAAGTGTGATGCAAATGGTATGGAATAAGGGTTGGAGATTGTATTTGGTCTGGCTGAGCCCCATAGCAGCTCTCCTAGTGCTGTGCTTTGTATTGGTAGCTAGAAGGGTGGCGATAACACGCCAGTGTTTTGCCTACTGCTGAGCAATGCTCACACAGCATCAAGGCTGTCTCTCCAAAATTCCCCAGCACCACCACCACCATCAGTAGGCTGGGGGTGGACAAGATCTTGGGAGGGGACACAGCCAGGACAACTGACTCAAATTGACCGACAGGATATTCCATACCATATGATGCCTGCTCAGATATAAAAGCTAAGACAAAGGAGGAGGAAGCGGGGAGGCATTTGTTATTTGCAACATTTGTCTTCCAGAGCAACCGCCACATGTACTGAAGCCTTGCTTCCCAGGAAGCAGCCAAACATCACCTGCTGATGGGAAGTAGAGAATAACATCTTTTGTTTTCCTTTGCTTCCACGTGCATGACCTTTGCTATTGCTTTAATAAATTGCCTTTATCTTGACCCACAAGGTTTTTTTCATCTTATTCCCCCACCCCCCCACCCCCCCTCCCCATTCTGCTGAGGAGGGGAGTGATAGAGCAGCTTGGTGGGCACCTGGAAGTTCTGCCACTGGTTCACTGAGGCTGAATTTCTGCCTTGCATGCTGCCAGTTGTTGTTTTGGGGTGAATAGGTAGTTCAAGTTCTCTATATTTTACACCCTGGTCTCACCTGGAGCCTCTAGATCTCACCTGGAGCCCACAAAGATCTTGGTCTCTACATTAGAATGCTGATACTGCCCATGTGTCCTTGTTTTGGCTGGGTCAGTTAATTTTCTTCTTAGTAGCTGGTGCAGTGCTGTGTTTTGGGTTTGGTGTGAGAACAATGCTGATAACACACTGATTTTAGTTGTTGCTGGGTAATGTTTATACTAAGTCAAGGAGTTTTCAGTTCCTCAGTCCTTGCCAGCCAGAAGGATGGAGAGGCACAAGAAATTGGGAGAGGACACAGCCAGGTCAGCTGACCCAAACTAGCCAAAGATGTATTCCATACCATGAGACATCATGCTTGGTATATAAACTGGGGGGTTGGCCGGGTCCTGCTGATCATTTCTCAGGGATTGGCTGGGCATCAGTCAGTGGGTGGTGAGCAGTTGTATTGTGCATCACTTGTTTTCTTCCTTCTTTTCCCTTTGGATTTTATTCTCCCCCCCCCCCCTTTTCATTATAGCTTTTTGTCATCATTGTTATTATTCTTTCACTTTTATTCTATTTCAATTATTAAATTGTTCTTATCTCAACCCTCGAGTTTTACATTCCTTTCCAACTCTCCTCCCCATCCCTCTGTGTGAGGGGGGAGTGAGCTAGCGGTACTTTAATTACCAGCTGGGGTTTAACCACGACACCAGACTTTCAAGGAAATCTCATGCACAGAGGGAAGTTTTGCTTCTGGTGAAGTCTCTGAGTGTGGAGTACATTTGGACTCTGCAAGTGTGGAGTTAGAGGAAAAAACTTAACTGTGTGAAAATGTCCTCTGATGTTTATAAATATGCCTTGTGGAGGCATTAGAAAAAAAAAAGGTGAGAGAAAGAAGGATGTTTAAAAGGGTGGTAAAGCAAGAAAAAGATGCGTGGGATTTGGAAGCATTTGAAGAAACCTTTTTATAATGCTGTGCTAGGCACATCCTGTCAAATCTCTCCTGCTGTGAGTAATTTGCATGTTACTTTGCAGATAAAGTTTTTGAGATCACACTGTCTGCCTCCATGGTGACAGAACGGCTTCTCAAAGGAAACAACCCTGCATCATCTTTTCTCCTTCAGTTCCAGGTAGCATCTGTCACTGCAGAGCTGAGCTGTGAGCTGCAAATTAGACCTGTCTCCTCCCTGGCCTGAGGGAGCTAAGTGAAGCTGCATTTGGTTCATTGCAGGCTGACTTTGTCAGGGTTTTCCTTTGGTCTTGGTTGGGCAGAACATTGCTTGTTCATGAGGGACTTGTTCCTTAGGTCTCTGTTCCAGAAACCATCTCCTCAAACTTTTTAACTGCTGTTTTCTGTCTCAGGTGTCTTTTGAAGGGGTAAAGGAAAAGGGAGGAAGAAGTGAGGCTGATAGAGGATGTAAGATAACTCAGGTCTGGAGGCAACCAGGCAGGATGCATGAACTGACTGTCAAACAGATGGAGGGAGGGGTGTGAGTCACCAAGGTCTGGCTTCTTAAGGATGGAAGGGTTAATGCAATTGTACTTCATGTTCCAGTCTGCTGCTTGGTACCCCTGTCATTTTAACTTTTAACCACTTGAAGAAGTTTTAGCTAGAAGAGAAAGAAATCTCAGAGTTACTAAGCTCCTGCATGTTTTGTGAAGATAGGCATCTGCATGGAGGAAAGGTCTTGTCTAAGGTGGTACTGATGTTCACAAGTATTATCCCCTCTGTCTCCTCCTGCTGATGGATAGGCCATGGTAAGCACAGAATTCCTGTAAGACAATGAAAGGTGCACACACACGCACAAAAGGACTCTGCCTTGAGTCATGAAATCATGGGAAATCAGTCTTGGTTCTTCAGTTCACAGAAAATCTTACTTTGGATAGTTCAGATGAAAAGGAGGAGGAGACACAGGAATAGAGGAAAATGAAAGAGAGAAGGAAGGAATGTATAACTGCACCAGAAACTAATCCAAAAGAGGGCAACATTTTGGATATCAGAGAACTAGGATAAATGTTTTTCATTAGAAGGGACTGACAGCTCTGTGCTTTTACTGCTTGTTCTCAACTTGCCCAGAGATACATTCACCTTTTCATAATGAGACCAGCAGTCATGGCAGTTCTCCATGGCCTTGTGTTACAGGGATAAGGATGCTTGGTTTTACCAAGGAGCAGTGCAAGTCAACTGGATGCGTGTCTGGGACAAGGAGGCAGCTCACATCTTCCCTATCTGCCTAGTTCCTTCTACATCCTTATCTACATCGCTGCCACTGCTGCCATGAAAGGTCACAGACCCTTTCTCAGTTCACTCTTTTCTTAAGAGCCCACTAAAGACTGTGCCAGGCATCTGTGAGGTTACCTGGAAGGGGAATGGGAATGGGAATGGGAAGTGAAGGGGAAAGGAAGGAAAAGGCCAGGACAGGAGAGAGAAGGGGAGGGGAGAAGAAGAAGAAGAGAGTGTGTGTGTGGGTGGTGGTGGTGGGGGAATCCACGGCTCTTCTCAATTCCTCCAGCTTCTTGACTTTTAAGTGATCAAGTCTTCCAGTTCTTTCAGGATAGTTCCTGAGACTATGTGATGTCACCCTTGTAATTACTGACTTTAAGAAAATTTGGAGTGCTTTAAAAGCAGATTCCCTTCTATTAAGAGATGGTACAGGTATGAATCAGTGTGCACCAGTGAGCTGGAGTTAACTCCCCATTTTTTCATCTCTGTGCCTCTGGTACCATTTTCTGGTATTTTTTCTTTAGAGGATTGGTTGCAGAGCGTTAATTTCTGCTCTATGTGGTGAGAATATGTGCTATATCACTGTGGACCATTGTGCTGCGCTCTCTCACAGGTATGCTTGTCTGGGAGGGACTGCAATTCTCCCCGCATGTCACACAGAAGTATTTCAGGTAAAGCCTTTATTATAAGTTAGGGAATGTGGTCATCCAGACCACTGTTTTATTAATCTGCAGGTGGAAAACAATAAAAATGATGAAAGATCAAATCAGCTGCATTATTAACTAGAGATTGGTCAGGCCAGGAGGGAAAAGGGGTGTGGGTGTGATGTGGGTGCTGGCAAGGGTTCAGAGACAGGGAGAGACAAGAGCATTGTCTACAAGCACTGAAAGCCAGTAAAATTGAGAGGTGAAAACATTGATGGAGATGATACCTTCAAAATTTCAGTCTTCAGCTCCCCTTTCTCATTTACCATTTTCTTTGACAGCTTGTTAAATCTGGGAGAACCCACTTTTTCAGCAGCCAAGGTGCCCATCAGTGCCTGATGCTCTTTGTCTCAGCTGCACCTTCCTCCAGTCCTCAGCACCTCCTGGGGCAAGGCCATGCCAGGAGACCAACAAGATGTTCCCTTCCTGTTTTGCAGAAGGTGGGGACATGCTTCCTTTGTGAACTGCATTGAGGGGGTGAGATGCTGTGCTTTCTTTTGGTGGGTCTTTAATTTTTCCAGCAGTACCTAGGAGACTTTCCTAATAGAAATGAGGCAGGTGGGCAATTCAGGCCCCTTTGGCATTCAGTATTAGCTGGTGATAGGGGTTGTACATGGTAGGTGGGATGCTTACAATGGTAGATAAAGGTTTCTGTGTATTCTTTGTGCTCTCTTTCAATTTGGATCCTATTCTCTTTCTTTTGGGGGAGTAAAGGTAAACAAATACGATACAGGAGAGCCCTGTCTAAATACCTGGATATGGAAGAACTGGAAGGCTTGCAAGTCTTCATTAAAGATTTGATTTGGCACCATCACAAAGTCCTGCAGTCAACACACCTGTATGCAAATGCATTATGGACAGCTAAAGAGCCTCTGTTCTTCACTTCCTCTGTCATATTTTGTAATGCATATTATTTGCTTACAATTCAAGTCTGTCTCATAGTCTCTGTGGTAAGAGCATATTGAGGAAAGTCATCTCCTTTCCCAGCAATTTTCTCAGCTTTTCTTGACCATTAACATGCTGGAAATAACTTCAAAGAAACACTGCAATTTTTAAAGGCATTTTATTGATTTATTCACCAAGGTTAAGAACCCTGGAAAACTGCTGTCTAAATGTTTTAGCACTTAGTTCTTTCAAATCTCATATACATTATAGTCCTCAATCTGGAGTTCTCTTTTGCTATGAGCTTTTCCCTGCTTGTATCTTTTGTTGCAGTCTTAATGTACAGTAAACCCATTTAAAAATAGTTATACTGCTACATTTGTCAGGAGAACTCAAGTGATCTGATGAATTTAATAAGAATTCCAGGTTGTGAAACACAATGAAATTCTCTCCTTCAACCTACTTTTCTCATTATTAAACCTCCAGCTTATAGTGTGCAGTCATGCACTATAATTGAGGTTGAATTGCCATTCTCATTATAAATCCCCTTTTCTTGTGTGCTCAACCAACACATGAGCTGAAACTGCAGTCAGTCTTAGCCCACAGTAAGATATTTAACTCTATGATCTGCTGCCATGCTCTGCTGCCCCATATATTTCACCATAACTGGATCTTCTGGTGAGGTTCAAAAAAAAAAGCTGAGTATTAACAAGTCTGCCTGG
This sequence comes from Falco rusticolus, assembly GCF_015220075.1. Lineage (NCBI taxonomy): Eukaryota > Metazoa > Chordata > Aves > Falconiformes > Falconidae > Falco > Falco rusticolus. The sequence goes on along the minus strand of NC_051209.1, from coordinate 18,440,045 downwards.
CTTAGGCACCAGGGTTGCATCTATATTTTAGGTAGCCAGTGAAGCCATTGCCCTGGTGGAGGCACTGACATATGCTATCCAGCCATCCGACAGGGTGATTTTTTTTCAGGATCCTATCTGCCAGCTTCAGTAACAGAAGTCTCTCTGAAGCCTTGAAAAACACCTGTCCCTCCCTATTGACCAGACAGGAAATTAGGCATTTTTTTCATTTGCTACCCAGAATTTAGGTACAGGTGAGTCATAACAAGACCCTTCCTCTGTGCCAGTGAGGTCTATAGATTCAGTATGAATTTCAGTAGGGGATTGACTGGATCTACTTTGACCCAGAGCAATTCTGTTAAGCCCTTTATGCCAGGGGTGAGGACCTCCTTGCCTCAGTATGCTGTAGTTGTTCTGCCTCCCCTCTGCTTTACTGCCAACTCAGCAAACAGCCTTGCCCTCCCTGGGGAGTCTATAGAGTGAAGTGCTTGGATGCAGCCTTACACTGCATGGGCCAGCTTGGTGATGAGTCCTCAGAGACGTGGTCAGTTCAGATGGACAGTTCAACATTGCATCTCAGCCTGCAGCCAAGAAGAGTGGAAGGGAGCAACTTCATGGCTGCAGCACTAAAGAAGGATGTGAAGGTTCCGTGCATGCTGTCAGATGAGGCAGCTAGGTCTGTTGACTAGAGATCTGCTTACCCAAATGCTGGCATAGACCTCAGGTGCAGATCTATGCACTGAAATCTGGATGGGATGGGACCATTCCCACCATAGCTGTCCTTGGAGAGATGCATGTAATGGAGGAAACCAGAATACCTATAGAGACAGAGAGAATTGCATTAAGAATTTTGTTCCATGAGTGCACTGGAGATGAGGAAAAAGCTAGAGAGGGAAGGAAAGTGACTCTTACACTGCTGGCATGGAAGATTTTGTTTGGTATAACCTTTGTTTTGAATGACAGGGCTTAACATCTTCCTTAATGCCATTTCCTGCATTTCAGGTCCATCCATCAGAGCCTGAACTCTCATGAAGATGGTAGTGTTTCCCTGTGTAGTACATGCATGTTTTGTGAATGTGTCAGGGATCCTGACACTAAGGCAAGGTGTTTTTCTAGTGCTATTTTCCTCCATTGTAATGGCAGGAGGGGCTGACAATGAGCTCTCCAGGCTGCCCTGTATCAGTAGCCTTACCAACTCCTTTCAAATCCTTTTCCTAAGAAGTACTTCTGGCAATCACTGTCCACATGTGCCTGGACTGGACAGAGTTTTAAGAAGTAGGTTGGCTGGAATAAGGTTGCTGTGAGCTTTGCTGACAGTTATCCCTAGGAACCCTGTGAAGAGTTTCTGACGACACCACAGCTATTCTGAATTTGTAATGAATTTGAAAATCATGCCTCAAGCTCAGTCTGCTCTAGAGACAGTGTGTAACGAGGAGTCAACTCCAGATAACACCAGGCCCAGCAAATGAATATAGGGCATTTTGGGTAAGTCCAAGATCCCTTCTGTTCAAACATTGTCACGAAAAAAAATTCTGCTGCTCTACAGTTTTGACCATCTGCGAGAACGCTGTGCCCAAGAAAACTAGAGACACATATCTTAAGCTGTGTTTTATTTTCAGAGACTGACTGAATGCTGGATTTGTGTATAAATTTATAGGTGCAGGAATATAAGAAATCCATGAAGATAATGTCCAGACCTTGAAAGGCAAGGAACTTTGCCTACCCATCTCCACCTCATATTTCTGTTCCTCTGATTCATCCTTCCTCTAATAAACTAACTGTCCTTTGTAGAAATATGGTAGCAAAGAGGCAGGCAGCATGTTGTATCTGTTGTCAAAGACTTTTCCTCCATTCACCTGAACAATTTGATTCTATTGTTGTTTGGGTTTTGGGGTGAGTGTTTTTGTTGTTTCTTGGTTAATTTTTGTGGGTCAGGCAGCATCTTTTGGTCTGTGTTCCTGCAGTGAAGGGTTTTAGGCACCCATACAGTGTGACAAGTTATATTATGGCCACTGGAGAAGGACAAATCTTTCCTGCTGAAATATTTTCCACAAAGAAAGGTCAGTTTTGATGACTCCTCCATCCTTCCCCTCCTTTGTAATTACTAATAAGAAAACAATTTCATTTTGGGTCTGCTGCATTTAAGGACTTTGTTACTGGTTGCATGTGTCAGGGTCCATGTGAATTGCTGCAGTACCTGACGCAACTCTTCAGTTTGTGTAAGCTGTGCTTCTATCTGTCACTGGTCCTTCTTTGCTGAGCACTATTTCCTATGAAATACTGAAATATTTTGCTAGTTGGCAACTTTTACAGAAAGTTTTGCTCTAGTGAATCAATGGGTTTCTCCATTCATTTTTCTATATTTTGAACATTTTGGCCTTATCTGGGCTGAAAAAAAGTATATTTTGCAGGCTGGAATTCATTTTTTTTCCCCAGTGAGGTCTGCTAGGGAGATGTGTGGGAGATTTGGCTCCCTCCTTCTTTACTCACAAAGTTCCAGTAGGTCAAATGCTACCACTGACAATTTAACTTTAGGTTTACTCCTTCAAATCCCCATCAGTCTCCTCGACTTGACTTTTCAAGTCCTTTCATGTCACTTCACGTGGTAGTGGGAGGAATTTACAATTATAGGCCACAGGCAGGGTTCAAAAAAGTGCTCTCTCTTTCTCAGAGAAGGGCTGACATCTTTCCACAGGCCTTCATTTTATTTTATAGACATAATACACTATTTAACAGCATAATTTAGTAAGTGTCAGTTCTCTGCCATGGAGTGTGGAGAAACCATTTTAATTCAACCTCTGGCAACGTCTGCTGATTCAAATAACACTCTGTGAAGTAATATTAATGTTTTCTGGAAAAGAAGTTGGAGTCAGAAATGCCCTTATTGGCCATCAGCATAAATAATGGTGTCATCCTGATCAGCAAGCACAATTCAAGACCTTTTGTCCTTAAAAGATAACTGTTTCATGTTTTAATTCATTGCCCACCTAATTAGTTACCCCAAAGTGCAGACACACATTCCACTAGTTTATACCTGAAACAAAGTTGGTTGGTTTTGTGTTGCTCTTCATGTCACACATTTTCCCAGCTTTTGAGCACTAGTAGATATTTTTTTTACTATTATTGCATATGGTTGTACCTGAATTAGTTGTTTCTGTTTACACAAGTCCTTTCGATGGACTAAAAATATATCCTAAAGGTATCTGTAGAAGAGCTGCTGTGACACAAAATCTGAATGAAACTGTTTCCCACCCTTCCAACTATAGTGCCTCTTTGTTCCTTGTGTGCTTTAAATGCTTGGGGGAAATGGGTCTGGCTGGAATACTAGAATGTTATCTGATTTAAGGTGTTCAAAGCATAAAGGGATGGGAAAACAGTGAGTCTTCTTGGCTGTCACAGAGACCATTTCATGTTTACCATGGCTGCGCAGTCACCATCTGTGTCTTACCAGAGTATCAAGGATGTCAGCTATCAAATGGAGTAGGAGGAGGCAACAGTTGCATCAAATGCTGGTCAGATATCATCTACTGAAGAGATTTTAATGTGTTCTCCAGCCCAGAGGTCTGCAATAGTCCATCATAATTTCTAGCAGCCATACCTGACTTTGTGCTCAGCATTTAAAAAAAAATTGAATCCATGTAATATAATTCTTCACACTTGCAGTCATAATGTCAGGCCCTTCCTGCAAGGTTGGTGCAGTTCGGTTTATGCTGTATTGATTTTTGACCTGGTCTAAGTTGAATTTCCTATGCATATCAGCCAAGGGATGGTGACGGTTCCTCAAGTCACCCTTCTCTCAGCTTAGAGATGAGTTCTATTATCCAGGCTGTGCATGCATCATCTCCTTGCTTCAGTTCACAGGTAGTAAGGCTGGACTTGGCCTGATGAGGGCAGCCAGTGATAAGCTATTCAGTGTGCATATGGGAAACCACCTCTTCTGCAGTGGGTGAAAAACTACTGTGTGGGGCAGAGTAGATCCCCACATTGTGCACCAAAGTCCTTGTCCCTCTGTATACCCCAACACTTCTTTGGGTAAATGCTTTTGTGCTCACTACTCTCCCTACCCACATTGGTTTTCCTTGTAAAGAAACCAAATCCAGAAAGGAGATGCAGTAAACCCTTGTAGATCTTCCAGGTTGGACAATGGTGAGATGACTGCATTGGGTGTCTATCCTACAACATATGTATAATAAATTATCCTTTGATAGTTTTATTTAATGAGAATAACAAGGGACATGGTCAGAAGGCAGACCTGCTTTGAGTAGGAGGTTGAATGAGAAAACCAAAAATTCCCTTCTCATCAGCATTGCTGTGATTTGGTTTCTACACCTGTTCTGTTGGGGAAGTTGAGAGGGGTAATGTCCATAGTAGTAACATACCCATAGATCTACACACATCTACAGCAATCATAGAATCATGGAACATACAGATTGGAAGGGACCTCAAAAGATCACCTGGTCCAACCTTTCATGGGAAAGGGAGCCTAGATGAGATTATCTAGCACCCTGTCCACTTGTATATTGAAAACCTCCAGTGATGGGGATTCTACCACATCCCTGGGGACATTATTTCAGTGAATGAGTGTTCACTGTAAAAAATTTCTTTCATATATTGAGATGAAACCTCTCCCACTGCAAATTGTACCCACTGTCCCTAGTCTTCTCCATGTGTCTCCTTGCAAAGAGAGAGCATCTGTCCTCTTTGTAGCTGCACTTTAAATTGATAAAATATTTCTTCTGTAGCCTTCACCTAAACTTATCAAAGCAGGCAAGGTTGTATTTTAACAAGAATGAGCTAGTTGGGCAATAGACTCTCTTTTGTATTTTTAAAAATCTCCTTTGTAAACCTCAAAACCAATAGGAGGCAAAGGCATATGTCATTTCACAAATGGGTAAAGTGATGCAAGCCAGAAACGGTGATGAGCAACACTGCCATAGGCTGAACAGTGGTCCATACACTCTTCTGAAGATGGCATGTGGCTTGGTAACTGTCCAGCTCCACCATCTGCAGAGACTGAAACCCAATTGCTGTTAATGAGAATGAAATTATGGTGATATTAGCATAATTAAAATGAGAAAAATTCTAATTCAAGGATGATTGATGCCCATGGAAAGATTTGGAGGGAGGCAGAAAAGGCAGGTCTAAGACTGTTGGCTCAGACTTTACCTGCACAATTTCTGCAGGTACAGGAGGAAATGTCCTGAAAAAAAAAGGGGCTAATGTGGCTACTGACTGGTATTAAATAAATGATGCATATTGGCAGAGCAATAGATGAAAACAGTGGAAAACACATTGTGAAAGGAACCAGAAGAATTGCTGTCATAATACTCCCCAAACTATTCTAGCTGGAGAGAGGCTAAAAAATAAGTATGTTACTGGGAGCATAAGTAAGGCAGCTTTAAAAGAAACACATGGCTCTGTAAGGTCATTGGCACAAGTTTTGCCCACGTGTCCACACTCTTAGAAGAGGAGCAATGGTTGTCCAGGTAAGGGACAGGGTTGTGAAAGTATGACATTGCGACTTGGGTTGTTTTGGGTTTTATTTTTTTATTTGAGGCAGGTTAAAAGAGCTCCAGGTGTTCTCTCCAGAAAAAATGAGATTAGAAGGCAACATTAATCAAGTTAACATATTCAAACAAGTAGATAAAGAGGAGAGGAAAAAGTTACCCTGAAATGTTTTTCTAATGAATACATATTTTAGCTGAAGAATTCACAGGGGTCAACATGGAAAAAGTCATGTATATATGCAAAACTAGCATTAGAAGACAAAGTGGGATTATTTTCAAAGCTCATAAATAATTTAACAGTTGGAAGAAAAATATGGCAATTTCTTTTGATCTTATTGCTAAAGGAATAACTTTAGGCCTGATAAAGCAAGGGGCTAAAGGAGTTTTCACACAGAAGAATTGGCAGAGCATAGCTATTTGTCTATTAAAACTTGTCACACCAGTCATGGTTTTTCTTGGATAAAAGATGGGCATGTTGGGATAGGCTTCTTTGACACACTAAAATGCCTGTATCCAATGCTAAATTACTTTTACATTGCAAAGGAATAAGTTTCTTGTTGACTTTTGTAAGGAGTTGTCCTGGTTTTGTCTGGGACAGAGTTAATTTTCTTCTTAGTAGCTAGTACAGTGCTGTGTTTTGGGTCTGGTGTGAGAACAAGGTTGACAGCACACTGATGTTTTTGGTTGTTGCTGGGTGATATTTATACTAAGTCAAGGACTCATACCATGAGACATCATGCTTGGTATATAAACTGGGTGGGGTGGGGTGGGGTGGCTGGGGCCTGCTGATCATTGCTTGGGGACTGGCTGGGCATTGGTCAGCGGGTGGTGAGCAGTTGTATTGTGCATCACTTGGTTTTTTTTCTCCCTTCCCTTTGGATTTCATTCCTCCTCCACCACCCCCAACTGTTATTATTATCATTGTTCTTTCACTTTTATTTTATTTTCAGTTATTAAATTGTTCTTATTTACAATTTACATTGTTTGTTTTACATTCCTTTCAGATTCTCCTCCCCACCCCTCTGGGTGAAGGGGGAGTGAGTGAATGGCTACGTGGTACTTTAATTACCAGCTGGGGTTAAACCATGACAGGTGTTCACTGTAATCAGTTGCAAATGTTCCTATTAACTTTTTTGCTGCAGAAAGAGGCCATTGCGAAATGCTTTTGACAACCGGACTTGCAAAAGCTCTGGAGGAAATGTGAAACTGGAAAAATGTGATGAGCAGAGTACCTTCTTAATTTGCATTTCTAGTTACCATGAAAATTGTGCAACTTCACGATGATCTGGGGCAGGTCATATAAGAGCTTCATTATCTATTTTGCATGCACAGTTATCCATACCGCCATTACACCTACTCAGTCTCCATGTCACTTTGTACAGTTTAGTCATGCAGTCAAATGTCTAAAGATATCAAATTCTCTGTTCCATATAATTTCTGTTCCTGACAGGTGAGAACGACTGATAACTGCCCTTCTGGCTCATATTCCAGTTTTGTTTTATTGAACAGGCCTCTATTTGTCTTTGAAATAACTTTTCTGGACAGTGAGAGAAGCCAGACTGATAGCCCTGAAATTTGCTTTCAGTGAACCTATGATCTTTTTACCTTCAAACACCTCAAGCGTGTTGGCTGGAAGACATTACTGCTCAGCTCAGGGAAGAGGTGCACAGAAACTCCAGCACTTCTCTTTGGTATGCAGAACCTAACCATGTATGCAGTGTCTTAGGCTATTTCAAATGGTAAGTACAAACAATGGCTAGTTCTGTTTTACTTCCCATTGCACTTAGCTTCTCTTAGTTACTACCTCCCAGATGAGATTTAGTGGTTTACATCTGTACCAAAGTGTTTCCTAATTCAGCCAGGTGTAATGCTTGGCCATGACCATCTGTCCATCATCTGTGGGACAGACAAAACAAATCTGCATGCTCAAGCACTGGAGGACTAATCTCTAAGTGAGATTGCACTCTTTATTGGCTTCACTGCTTAAAGTGCAACAAAAGTACCAGCTGGGCTAGTGAACAGTGATATAGACACCTCTGATCTAGGATCATCAAAAGATTTCACATATGAAGGCTTACTGACCAGATGGATGGCAAGTAGCTATCACTAGTGACCTGGTATAAAGGCAAAGCAAAGTTCAGTCTGGCTAAGTTTGTGATTTCACCCCAGTTGTTCCCAGCTGCACAGACCTCTGCCCATGTTTCTTCACCGTTTTCAGTTAGCGGGGAGGGAGTGCTCCTTTAAATTTGATGGATGAAACCTCTTTCTAAAATTCAGCATTTGGTGGTATCAACCATGGAAGGAAAAATTCACCAGTCTCTGATTAAACGGGATCTGGACTTGTAAGTCTTTCAGGCAGCTGTGTAGCTTTATGTGGATTCCCTACTTCTAGGAAAATAGAACACCTTAAATGTCCAGGATTTCACCCAAACTCAGCTTTCTCTCAGCACTGCAAAAGCTTGGTAGTCAAGGAGAGAAAATATTTACTTAGTAAAGCTTTAAGATCATGCTTTTGGGCTGGAAACTGAAAGGTGTAAATAAACCAGATATAGGAGAACTCCTACTTAAACTGTGGAGATTAATCTGCAAAGCCAGGCAGTTCTTTAATTCTTTATCTTGTTTTGGCTTGGACTGCTCTGTGCACCCCAATCATCAGAACAGGGATTTTGACATTCACCCACAAAACCATCTCCTAAATGAGGTGCTCAGATTGGGCAGAGGAGGCTAATAACTGGTCCCACACATAGGGCCAGCCTGCTCTTCTCAAGTTGCTATGTGTCTCAGTCTAATCACATTTCTTCTCATATCCTAAACTTAGCTGCTTGCTGCTTATCAGCTAACAGAGGTATGCGCAGAGACTCAGACCTTCTCTTACTTTGGCATTTGGGCTGCAGAGTGCTAATGCAGATGTTCTGGTCCCTTGGGGTCAGGAGAGTTGGGTTCAGAGGGGCAAATATCTCTTTGTCATGAGTCTCCTGGTTGCCTGCCCTCAAAGCAAACCAGACTCTTCCCCAGAGCCCACTCTAGCGCACTTGTGTGAAATGTTCTGAAAAATGTTAGTTCAATGCTTATTGTGTGAGATTTGTGTGCTTCAGCATGCTCTGGGGTTGCTCCAGAAAGCAGCAATAACAGAACAGACCAAGCAGAAGGAGTTAAAATGAGGAAAAACTAGGCTGACACTTGTCATCTGTGCTTACATGCCATTGTAACAGTGGCTGCAGGCTTCTATTGGCTTGGCTTAAAAAAAGATATTGCTGATGTCTAACACTTGATGACAGATGGTTCACCAATACTGCTAGGCCCATTGTCTCACTTAATAGCTCTTTGTTCTAGCTGAAAGAAGGTAATCTTTTCTTGTAGGAGTTGGTAGGAAGATCTGTGTACAATGTACCTTCTGAGAACCATTCTAGTTTGTTCTGTACTTCACTGAAGTGGAATCATCTGCCTTACCCTCTGGAGGAGGGACTCACAGAGGAGAACCGTGATGCCTAATTTGTGGGTGCTTTGCTGTCTGGTGGGACTCACAACACTGAATTAGGCAATTGCATTTTCTGTGCAGTGTATGGAAAAAAGTAAAACATGTGATCCAATCTGCCTCAAAGGATGAGAAGTTTGGGACCTCTGTCTCTTTGAGGACAAGAGGCACCCATTTTTGGGACATCATGCTGTCTCTCCCCTCTGGGGAGAGTTAACCCATCCACTCACCAGCTGCCTGCAAACTTGCATGTTCATATCTCTTCTTTTTTAAGAGCTGAAAGCAATAGCTGCAACCCAGCAATGCATGCTTCCCAGGAGAGTGCCCTAAGCAGCAGACTAAGGTGTACCAAGTACCAAGGGTGTGTGTGTGTGTCTGTGTCCCTTTCTCCCAGCGAGGTGCCCTGTGTGTGTTGTAATATATATCACAATCATTGGAGCAGTGTTAGGACCCTGGGTCTCCTAGGCCAGGTTATAGAGTCATTTGCTCCCTGATTCCATTTCTATTTCCACCTTTTAAACAAAATGAGGCAGAACAATGATGTGAATACCTTCCTGGACTGCTCTATGATAGTATAAATGGGGACATCCTCTGTTTCATGGGAGTCTCAGGGGACAAATCCCAGCTTCCAGCCAGACAGGGGAAGGATCTGAACCTATACTTATCATATCTCATGTGAATGAACTGCACCCCACAAGGCTGCAGCTTACAGGAAAAGGGCATGCTTACCTGTATGTGTGCAAGGAACCTCCTTCCCCAGTCTGTGCTCACTGGAGGAAGTCCATGCCAAGTTCAGAACTTACCAGATCATGACCCAGACTTCAGGATGGTTTATGAATGCCATGGCAAGAGGATGTTTCCTACCAAGGTGCTTCTTGCAACAAGAACCTGTTGTGTGTTTACCAGTAATGGTGCTATACAGGTTCTTCAGCAGCAATGTGGGAATGTTTAAGGTTGGATACCAGTGGTGAGAGCAAGTGTGCAAAGAAACACCAGAGAGACTTAATTCCCTTAATAAATGGAGCACAAGGGCTCTGATTTGGTAACTTCCAAATGTTTTTTTGGGGATGTGTTTGCTCTATTGTGACCGCTTACTGTATAGAGAGGGAAATTCTGGGACTGAAACCTGTTTTAAGGGCTGATTTCCTCAACAAGTAGGACAGCAGTGCCATTCCAAAAGGCATTTTCAGATTTCACAGCTGGCTAACTTGAGACTGTGGCTTATTCCTGTCTCATTGGCTCTGGGGTGATAGGACAAGCTAGGTATTTTCAAGATGAGTTTGTTTAGGGACCTTCATAGGTAGCAGCATTAACAACTTCCTTCTCCAAGTGATTCTGTGCACATGCTTGTGAAAGCTGCTTGGGCAGCATTTGCACATTGCACTGAAGCAACCAGTGATATGTGGTTCCCCATCTGCCAAACCCCTGTGACGTGTGAGTTCTTCCTGGGACTACAAACATGAGCACCTTGCATGCTTCTAGATCCATGGGGCAGTTGCTGCCTTAGTGTATTCGGGACTGGGGGAAAAGAGCTACTGGAAACTGCAATATTCAAGGTGGAAAAGTCCTCACCTTGCTTCAGAAGGATATTTCCAAATGGTATCACAATGCTAGTTACATGAAGAGGCAACAGGCAGAGCTCTGTAGCCTCATCAAAGCCCAGATCATCTCTTAATAAAAGAAAGTTGTCTAATGGACATCTGCCTGGAATGGGGATGGGATGGAAGTGGGGAGAGGAATTGTTTCCTCTTCTGTGTGCAAAGGAAGAGTGGCTCTGTGGCTACATCAGGAAATGCTGATATGGAAACGTGACTCCAGGAAGGGTTTTACTGCTTTCTTAGAGACACAGAAATGTGATTAGTGGTTGATGTGTCTCCATGGGACTCCAAAAAGAGTGACTGCAAGCTATGCCTTTGTTGTGGTTTAACTTGTACTTGTACCAAAGGTTGTCCCTGGCTATTCATGGGGATGGGATTGCAGTTTATTATAATTACACTGGTGCCAAGGAGCACCTTGGTGAAGGATGAATGTTTGACCTTTAATAAACCTTTAGTTTCATGTAATATGATTTAGCAGCTACAAATAAGAGGAGCCAGCATCAAACAGCCAGTGGCTTTTGAGTCTCTGTGATAGAGTGTTCCTGATCTGCTTTATAATGGTGCATGTGAGCAGGCAGCTACAGGCTTTTAGGTTGACTTGGCCTCTCTCTTCGTCTTCATAGCTTCAGACTTATGCTTTTCTTTGCTACTTGCCATTGCCAGCAATACAATTCCATGTTGAAACAGGCCCACACTGCAAAGCTTTGTTTGTTTTGCTTTACAGCACCTACAGTGTAAAGGGGTGAACTTCCTTTGGAAAGAAGCATGCAGTCTCTGTAAACCAAGCAAGTAAATCTTAAAACAGGGCGGGTATGTTTTGACAGCCCAGAGAAGGGTGTTTAATCAACCATAAGGCCATATCTACATTTGTGCTTCAGCCCATCCTATTTTAGTCCATGTCTCCAATATAACCAGAGTTGAGAGTGGCAAGTAAACATCACTTAATTCAGGCAGCAGTGTGGTCACAGCAGTGCTTTATTCCACAGCACACCAAATGTAAGTGAACTTCTAGTGGACTGACAGTGTTGTGGTTCCTCCCTCCTTTTTGGAGGACTGGGCTTGGAGATTTGCCCACTTTTTGAGCTTGCAGTGTAATGCATGAAGAAGTGATGGCAGAAAGGCAAGGACCATGCATGGTCCCTCCTGTTTCATTGGTTGTCCCTGCTGGTCCTCATAGATAGATTGCCCAGTTCAGTAACCCCAATGGTGTCTCTGTGAAGTCAAATATTTTTAGGGGTACTGATCTGGGCCATAGAGGCAGCCTTAATAGTGTTTTCTGTCCTCCCCTTGGGAACTGGTTGCTCCCCTGCACTGGATAGTTTATCTTCTGTGTATTACAGGGTACCTTGAAACAAGACTCTGAAACCTTGTCTCACCATCATCGGCCAACAGCCCTCAACTGTGGCCAGGGGTGTCCCCAGCTGGATGCCTTAGGGATGCAGACTATCCTACTCAGAACATATGGCCATGTCCTCGCAGGTATACCAGGATGTACCTTATAGTCCCAAATCCACTGCAGAGACATAGTGTCTACATCGGGGGGGGGGGGGGGGGGGGAGGCAGAGGGGGCAGAAGGAAGGTCTCTGGGGAGCTTGGCAGTCACAAGGGAAAGTGGGGAGGGCAGCTCAAGAAATAGGGAATTGGGCAACACCTTTTGATGCTACCTTTTCTGTGCTACTGTGGGAAATTGTGCCTTCCCTATTTCTAGTGGGATTTTCCTTCTTCAAAGGGTGATCTTCCCCATTCTCAGACTAGCCCAGATCAGAGGATGTGTCTCTGCATCCCCACAGCTCAGGGCAGGACACTAAATGGCATTTGGAGCAGAAACCTCTGCTTACTGGAGACTTAGTCCTTATATTCTAGCTCACTGACATCTGAGGCCAATTCCCACATCTGTAGCCTACTCAGCCCTCTACAGAGCATCTTCTCTGCCGAAGGCAGATATGGGATTGATGTATGTGCTCTTCTGTATTTGCCTTTACCTTCAGATAAAATGAAAATACTGACCATATTTTCTCCTTGTATTCATCACCTGATTTACATTTAATTTGTTTCTATTGCCCTAAGCAGGCATTAGTAACTCATAATAATAATTGGAGTTTCTACTAATAGAACTCCTTCCATCTGTGGAGTTCAAATTATAGACAAGAACCATTAGCCCTATTTAGAGATGGATTTAGCTGGTGCAACTTGTCCAAATGCAGATGTGGCTACAAGAACCAGAAAGAAAATGCAAAGGCTCCTAATTTCAGCCCTGGTTTCTGCTCAGCTGATCTGGTACAGCCATTTTGGGGGAAAAAAGACAAGATGTGAGGGATGCTCAGGAAGAAATTGAACCTCATCTCTGGAGACTGCTGAATTTCACAAGGTTGTCCCAAAGCAGCAAAAGGAGCAATGTCCCAAGCTTTAGCTTCTGTAATTATCAGCATGAAGAAAACATGAGTGTGAAATCAAGCAACAGGCTTCAAATGAGAGCTACAATGACTCTAATTTATATGTACCATGATTTGATCTTCTAACCTAATTGGTTTAAGGTAAAACACAGGGAAATATCAAGCAGACATTAAATGAAATAGTGTCATTAAATCAATCCAATGAGATATGTTTTATGTAACAAAGGGATTTGTTCTATGAGTCAATGTATATTAATAAAAAAGTCAAAATAGATTCATTTTGTTCTCAAAGCAAAAACATTAAGGAAAGCCATCAAGAAGTGAAGAATATGATTTTTTTAAAACTGTGCTTTATTTAGGGCTAAGCTGGAAAGCATCATTCAATAATTACAGAAGATTACAAGGAGTTTTAGGGAATTGAGAGTGAAAGAGCAGCTGTATGTAAGTGCAAGTGCATTACACATCTGTACTTCCTAGCTGTGGGCTCAGTCTGGCTGCCCTTACTCGGGCAAAATACCCGCTACATTGCAGTGAGAGTTCTGAGAGAGTAAGGACTGTAAGATCAGGCAAAATAGGGAATTAAAATTAAAATAAAAATTTAAAAACTGCAAACAAACTAAAGAGAAAGGAAGAAAGTTTGAGATGAAGATAAAAAAACTAAGGAAAAAACCCCAAGAACATTAAAACAGTAAAACCAAAGAATCAGAAACCATTATCACACTGCTCAATTGATGCAAACAAGTGTGAGAATGATGTAAATCAAGTTTACAGATTGTGAAAATAAATTATAATAAATATGTTATAATTTAAAATGTGTTCTTAAATAATTGTTTTTTCTGAGTCAGATTTTTTAAAGCAATGTTCTATTTTTTAACTGCTCTAAAGTCATTTACCAAAGATAAATATCGTGCTTTCATTAAATATTTTTCCTCATTTTTCTCTATCATTATAATTAAAAGTCCTACAAAATATGCAAATTTATTTACAGAAAAACAGAGCCAGCATCTTTTTTTAAACATCTCCCTGTTTTTCAAAATTGCTTGTAAACAGTTTCAGAAATTCTTCAAAGACTTTTTTTATTTTTGTTTTTATTTTTTATGTTATTTTTTTCTTTTTTAAGATTAAGGTTCTAGGCTAACTCCTTGCCCTGAAGGTTTCTAGAGCAAATATGGAAGCTACTGAAGGATAGGATGATGGGAATTTTGCGGACAGCAGATCATGAAGACATGAAGTGTTTAGCTGTGTTATGTTGTTCAAGTTAGAACTAAAGTCTGATAAAAAGACAGGTCTTTTGTTGCCCATATATGTTGTCTACAGAATAGAGTTTTGTTTTGATTATTTTTTTTAATAGCTCGAATGCTTGCAGTTAAAAAAGCTGCCAAAATAGCCATTTCTCTCCTTTTTCTCTTTGATAAATAACAGCATCCAACAGCAATTGGCAGAGTAGGAATTTATGCTCAATCTAACCTCTACAAAAATTACAGTTCTACAACATCTTTGTTTTAGCATTAATGCTAACTTCTATGTAGTATTTTTTTAATGTCTAATTTTTTCTATTATATAGGTATTTTAAACTTTCTTCTTTTAAATTCTGTAAAACTATTAGGATTTTAAATGGGGAGAGTTAGAAGCATTTACAAACCTTTTTTGTTTTCCATTTAATATCAACCATCTTTCTTTTCTCTATGTCTTTTTATGTATGTATGTATTTATTTATTTACTTTTTTGCTTTTCATACATATCCCTCTTACCTGTCTTTAACAGCATGATCCTTACGTATTATACAGAAAACAATATGAAAGCTTCATAGACTCTAATTAATGTATAACCAAAGAACCTCCCAAAGTATCAAAGAACTGTTATCTTGCTGTTTTAAAAGCATTTAAGCATTTTAATTTTTTTTTTACATATTTCATATAATTGTTCTCAAAAACTGTTTTAGGAACAGCTCAGAAAAAAGGAAAGAACTTCCATATTTTACATACATCTACAAGTCTGCAGTAAAAAGTTTTGTCCTTTGGTCCCTATATAGCTAAGGAATGACAGATAAAGATGCTTAGTGACTGTTACCATGGGTCACACATGGTAACTGCATCCTTGGTGGCAAACAGGCACTCCTTTGCCAGTATCCAGGTTTGCATCTCCTGTTTGAAGAAAAGCCGCTGTGGTGATATCAGTGTCTCTTCAGAAATCCTGCTTGACCTTGTTCCTGTTCTGATTTTAGTTATGTGTGTGTTTGTTTTCAAGTGCATGTCCTTCGAAGTCAGCAGATGTGATACTTTTCTTGAAGAAATGTTATAGTCTAAACAATCAAAGAGAGAATAAGTCTGAAGTCTTCAGCTTGACTGATTTTTGCTGATATGTCAAAGGTGTAATCCAACAGGTCCTGTTTTTTTAAAATATATATACTTTTTTCCCCTAAATGTGGCCCATTCAGCTGCTGCCCTAAAAAAATAAAGATCATTGCAAATTAAACAAAAAAAACAAACGGGGGAGGGGGGAATAGGGAAGGAGGGTGTGTGTATCTGGGATGGGGGGGGAAAAGACCTAAAAAATTAAAATTAAAATCAAAATGAAACTAAAAGCAAGCCTGTTCTTTTGGGCCCAGTCCTGCTCCTGTTGAAAGTAATGGGCGTTTTCTTCTCCCTTCAAATGGGACAGGATGGGGATCCTGGTTTGTTATTTTGCTTTTGGAGACATTGGCTCTGATTCTGTTGCCACTCAACATCAAAAGAAAGATTCCCCTTGACTTCAGTGAGAACCAGATGAAACCCAAAATGAGCAAGGTAGTCACGATCATGATAGAGAAAAATACGATTCTTCTTAATAGTAATAATAATAAATCAAATTAATAGTAGGGCAAGTCTACATAAATCTGTATTGCTACATATGTGCAGACAGTTGCATTTTAATTATTTTTAAGTGCCACTTTACAATGCCAGATCACAGTCTTACTTGGTGGGCTTTTGTAGTGTGAAAGGCATCAAGAAGGAATTGTTCTACATTTTAACAGGGTTTCATCTATAAGAGTGTATGAGCTTTCTGTGGAGACATAGCTGCCAATAACATCTGCTCCTTTGTCAATGTCAGAAAGTAGGACTTTGAACAGGCAATTTATAAGAAGTTAAATAAAAAAGTAAGACTGTTGGAATAAACTTTTTGTTTTGCAAAGAAAATGTAAAGCTAACATTTCTTAAATAAAAAAGTTATTTGAAAAAAAGTAATCATGATCCGACTAGGCTTGACATTTAAGTAGGATTCTTAATCATTAAGCATTAGCTCTTTCTAGCAAGCAGGTTCTTATGCGCTCAGTGATTTATTACATCAAGAAACTTAGAAACTGCAAAAGGTCCACTCTGGTGGAACAGTGTCATGCGGAATATCAATCCATGCTGGCAGGTTTTCACACTGTTGGTTCAACAAACAGCAAACCGTACACAGCAGTCTAAACAATTACAACACAAAAAAATAATAGAATAAAAAAATAAAAACCACTCGTCAAGGACCCTTTTTCAGTTGTAAACAAAAAGATGCATTTCTGGTTTGGATGGGTTTTTTTTTCCCACTCAAACCAATCATTCCCTCCCCCTGAGCAATTAATTTTGCCTGCAGTTGGTGTAATATGGACCTTTAGAATTAGGAATTCTTGAAACAATACAATGAGGCTTTTCTTGGTCTTGGTTTTTTTTTGGATTGCTATAGCTTTCAAAGTATTGCTACTATCATTACTCTTTTTAGGTTTGGTTATTTTTTTGGGGGGGAGGGTTGTTTGTTTGTTTGTTTGTTTTTAATTTTTAGGGAGTGATTTGAAATATCCTAAGGGGAAAAAAAGGTGTCAATTGAAAAAGGCCCCCAATTCTCCAGAACAAAAAAAATCACAAGATTTTTAGTGCAAAAAAATTAACCACACATTTTTTTCTGTTTCTTTTCCCCCAAAATTATCTGTAGTTACAACAAACCCATTTTTTCTAAAGAACTAGGAATCTCTTTTTTCCCTTCTATGTGACATCTAAAGAAGCATAAAATGCTGATGAGAAATCAAATGACAAATAAAGAAATCACTGCAAGCACCAAAACCAAAACAAAAATGAGCACAGCAAAAAACTGTGGCAGCACAATGTCAAAAAAAGGCACGTGATCATGACTGGCCAATCATCAACTGATACAACATCCAAGAAAAATGCTTCAATCACGGCACCTGCATGAAACTTGACGGCATGTCATGCAACCAGTTCTTAGCTTGTTACATGACGCCATCATGTCACACTTTCAACTTCAAGCTGATATGAACTTACGGCCTGGGGGACTGTATTCTCCACTTTCATGTCATTATGTGAACTTTTTTCCTAGCTCAGCACGAGACTGTGGTGGATTTGACTGGCTCTTGGTTGTTTTTGTTGGAATTTGATTGAATGACAAAAGAAGAAAACATTTTCATATATATATTTATATATAGTGTGGAAAAAGGGAAAGGTGGGGAAAGACATATATAAAAATAATAATTAAAAAGATGTTACAAGCACAACATCCGTCAAAAAGAGCTAATGGAAATACTTGCCATTAAACTACAGAAAATGAAACAAGGAGAGCAATACAAACTAACTGAATGGAAAAAAAAGAAAGAAAAGAAGAAGAAAAGAAATAAAGGAAGAAAAAAGGATGGAGGTAGCCTAGCTGGAGACACACACATAAACCACTTAAAGGTAGACACATGGTCAATAGTGAACAGTAAAAATGTTATGCAGTGGCTGTTGAGGAAAGCATGCACTGAATGAATGAGCACAGACATAGACTGGTTTGCAAAGTCTGGAAAATAAATATATTTGCTGCCAACCAGAATACTTTTGTTAGCACTGGTCTTTCCTGCACCACCCCCAGCATCCTTGGCTTTGCTGAATGGCTGGCCAAAGTTCTCTGAGAGCATTTCTATTTCCTTGAATGGACTCTGGAGCAGGTACCACTCTAATTCAATTATATCCCAAGTTTAAAATCATGAGAGAGTAATAGACCAAGAGCTGCTTTGACAATAAAAAAGAAAATGAAAAGCAGCTACTGCTGATTGCTGCATGTCTTTTTATCTGTTCACAGGATGGCAGGCTCTAAATCACAGAAATGCTGGTATGGCATGAGAAAACCTGTAGGAGGACTTGGATGATATGATGGTCCCTAAATCAGCATCATTAAAAAAAAAAAAAAAGACCTTTACTCCTTTGGCATTTGGCTCAGGCCTGAATTTAAAAAATAATAGAAAAAAGAAAAGGACAGGACAGGACAAGACAGGATAAGAAAGAGAAAGAGAAAGAGAAAGAGAAAGAGAAAGAGAAAGAGAAAGAGAAAGAGAAAGAGAAGAAGAAAAAGGGAGAGGAAAAGGAAAAGAAAACAAAAAAGAAACTGCCAGGGGCTGGTTGCTATAATCTCCAGAAATACACTGTTCCTTTTCTACAAAGGAAAATGTACATTTATTGGCCCAGGGAGTTTTGCCTCGGTAAACACAAAAAATCACTGCATAAAACGATACACTTGTGTCAATCAGCAGCTCTGGACCCTGTCCTTCAGGTATTGCCTTTCTGTCCCCTTGGCAGGGCTCATATCTCTCCTATCCTATTTCTGAAAAGTCACTGCACACAACTGAAATTTCACGCATGCTGGCTAGAGAAAATTCTTACTTTGGGGTTTTTTTGTTTTTTTTTTTTTTACGATCTCTGTTTTTTTTCCCCTCAGCTGAAACATACTTTCTGGCTACAGTACTTATGCTTGGCTGACAAGAGATGGTGCTGAACTAAGACCCTGAACTGAGCACTGGCTTCAGCTTTTCCCACAGTTGGCTGCTGTCTTGGTTGGAGTTGACACCTTCTTGATGGCCTGGCCCCAAGTCTTGCCCTTTAATGAGCTAGAAGTGTCAACCTGAGATTCCTGGAGTCTGAGTGAAGGCAGTAGACTGGTATCCCTAAGACAGATGCAAGATCTGGGTCTACAGTTATTTCACAAGCCAAGAGGGTGAAAACAGTCTTTTTGAAGATGGGCCAGGGTAGAGATGTTGTCATTTGTGTCCCTAGGTACCCAAGGACAAGTAGTGTCAACTGTACAGGTCCAGGCTGTGTGTGAGGAAGAAAAGGCCTCTAGCATCCTCCTTACCCCTCAGGGCTTTCTGTCTATGTCATAGCACAAGAAAAAGAGAAGGTGGGGGAGTGGGGGAGGAAGGACATCTGGAAGCACCATCGTAGCAAGACTTGACTCTTTCCTTACCTCAAGCATGCCAGCAGCAATGGTTAAGCTCTAGGAGGAAAAGGGCTAACAGGCTTTGCTCCCCTGAAAGGAGCAAGGAGGCAGTGGAAACAGGAGAGATCTGTTGGAACAAATAATATCCTGCTATATCTCTGGGAAGTGGTAGCAGCACACATCTCCTGTCTGGGGTTGGAGTATGGGATGGCACCAGCTGCAGTGTCAGGGGTGGCAGCACCATGGGCAATGCCTATACTTCTGGCTGACTACAGGCACTGGCACCCTCATATGCTAGTCCCAGGCAGCCATCAAGCTGAGGAGAGGTTCTTGAACATAACACTGACTGGGGAAAATATTTTCCCTTTTGGGTGGAGTAGGAAGGACAAGACTGATCTATCAGTGACCACCGGCTTTGGAGTGGGTACTACCATCCCTCTGCCTTTTCTCCTCACACACCCTCATACACTGTGGATGTAATGCACACACAAACACACACAAATATTTATGTACAGGTGAAGCATTAGGACTTGCTGAGGCTAAAACAAACAAACAAAACCCCACAGAAAATGTACTTTCACATGAAAGTCACGTGATCAATCCTGTCTGCTTAACTTGGGTCTGTATTTCAAGCACCAAATTAAGCTGTCCTTCTAAATCAGGGTTCTACAGCACCTACATAGTCAGTGGAGAGAAGACCCTTTGAAGGTTTCTAGGGAGATATCCTGACCACACAGTGTATTTATCTGTTTAGATAAGATTTGTAATAAGCAGTAATATATTTAGGTCAATTGATTTAGATGAAACAGTCTTTCAAGTGCACAATCCCTTTTTCAGGTGTTAAACTTTCCCTCTGCAGGCCTACAGAGGCAAATGCCATTCTCTGTTGAATAGGCAGAGGAGTTAGATACATATCTTATAAGGACTGCTTCATCAGCAGCCTGAAATTGAGAGGCAAGTTAGGCATCTGTGTTAGATAGACTGGACGCCAGTCAAACTCACCTGTTCATGAAAAGCAATTCACATTGCGGGGAAAAGATGTAAACTTTAGGTATTGCTGTCCTGTTTTCAGTTGGGATAGAGTTAATTTTCTTAGTAGCTGGTGCAGTGCTGTGGTTTGGATTTGGTGTGAGAACAATGTTGATAGCACACTGATGTTTTTGGTTGTTTCTAGATAATGTTTATACTAAGTCAAGGTCTTTTGAGCTTCTTGGGCCCTGCCAGCGAGAAGGTTGGAGGGGCATGGGAAACTGGGAGGGGACACAGCCAGGATAGCTGACCCGAACTAGCCAAAGAGGTATTCCATACCATATGACATCATGCTGAGTATATAAACTGGAGGAAGAAGAAGGAAGGAGGGGGGGATGACATCTGGCATTATGGTGTTTGTTTTCCCAAGTAACCGTTACACGTGATGGAACCCTGTTTTCCTGGAGATGGCTGGACACGTGCCTGCTGATGGGAAGTGGTGAATGAATTCCTTGCTTTGCTTTGCTTGCATGCACAGCTTTTGCTTTACCGATTAAACTGTCTTTATCTCAACCCAGGAGTTTTCTCACTTTTACTTTTCTGATCCTCTCCCTCATCCCACTGTGGAGGGAGGGAGGGAGCAGCTGTGTGGTGCTTAGCTGCTGGCTGGGGTTAAACCATGATAATTGCTAAAGTAAATTTGTGTGTAAAAGTTTTAAGGTTATGAAGACAAGCATGTGCAGTCAAGTTCAGAAATGATGCCTTGAAGACAAAGGAGGAGCATACTTTGATGCACGTAACAATGACCAAGAGTTTGCTCCATTGACCAAACCATAGCCAAATAAATCTGGTAAATGCCAATACTCCTCCAACCCAGCTTCCTCTCCGAAGCATCTAAGTGGAGACTGAGACTGTTCTCCTTGAACATTCAATAGCCTTTGATAGAGGCTTAAAGTCCTAATGATGTGATTCAAGATGCAGGCATCTCCATCTGAGCAAATCACTCCTGGCTGGTTTTAGTTGAGACAGGCAGGGCTTGTAGGTCCCAACTCATTTGTCCTAAATGACTGCTCCAGATGAGACTGTGAACCATGGCCAGAAGGAGGCTATATCTCTCTGGCGATTATAGTGAGGACCTTGAGTGACTAGCTGTGAAGCAGATATGCTGTAGGTCTATAACATAAAGGGAAATGAATCTCAGTCAAAGCTTCAGTTAGAGCAAAGTCAAGTTTAGTCATGTCCTTGCAACCTGTGCTGTCAGCACAGTAATCCTAATGTTACAAACACCTCTGTCACAGGAAAGCTTTTAACAGCAGTTTCTGACCAGACTTTAGGGATGAGCTCTGCATTGTGGGAGTCTCAGCTTAGGAGTCCATTTACCCTAAATGCTACAAAGTCTGTGAAGGTTAGGAGGAACAATGAGTCTGCTTAGCTGAGGTATGAATAGGAGTTGAAGGTGCCTCAAAGATGGATTTATCAGAGGACCAAGAAGAGGATGCCAAGGCAGCTTTGTTCCCATTTATACCACCAGCCTGGTGGGTAGTTATGGCCTAAATCCATGGCTGTGCAAAACAGGAAGAATTCTGCCTTGTCTCTTGCTGATGCTAATGGCAAACTGCCCCAGTGTCAATGGGAGGAGTGTCACTGCTCTTCCTAGTGTATATTTCTCTGACAAAGTCAAGCTATGTAGAACAAGATTTGTGTTCAGCTGTACAATAAAGTTTTGAAAGCAAGAGAAGGACAGGCCTTTCCCAAAGACTTTATAAACTAAGAAAGTGCAGATGACCTTCTTTAAAAGTACACAGCTCCCATGCTCTGTGGCATTCACTATATAGTCTAGGGACTGCTAGGCTTGTGCAGCATCTTGCACACACCTCTTAGGGCACCTACTTGTTGTCAGGGTATGAATGTATCTGCTAAGCTCGCAATACACTCAGCTACAGGTGCAAGATTGCTCTATGTCTTCAGAGGATGACAGAATTAGCCCAACATTGCCTCCATCATGTTGGGCTACCAGGTTGAAGCTCTCTTTCTTCCAGTTCATAAACCTATTGCCTTCTACTCCTCGTTATTTCTACTGTGTCCTTCACCCAGTCTTTCCTAGACAAATCTTCATGGATCATTTTCTCTATCCTGTTTCTGTGCTGTCTTGTAGGCAAGGAACCTCTCCCTGAAGAAACTCAGAGGCCAGTGATAGAGAAGCCAAAGAGGAGAGGTGCCATGCTGGACCTTGTTCTCACCAAAAAAGGGCTGGTGGGGAATGTGAAGCTTAAAGGCAGACTTGGCTGCAGTGACCACGAAATGGTCACTGATCCTTAGGGCAGTGAGGAGGGTGCACAGGAAGCTCACTACCCTGGACTTCAGGAGAGCTGACTTTGGCCTCTTCAAGGACCTGCTCAGTAGAGTACCATGGGATAGAGCCCTGGAGGGAAGAAGGGCCCAAGAAAGCTGGTTAATATTAAAGGATCACCTTCTCCACGCTCAGGAGTGATGCATCCCAACAAAGATGAAGTTGGGCAAAAAAGCCAGAAGACCTGCATGGATGAACAAGTAGCTCTTGGACAAAATAAATCACAGAAAGGAAGCCTAAAGGGAGTAGAAGCAAGGACAGGTAGCCTGGGAGGAATACAGAGAAACTGTCCAAGCAGCCAGGGATAAGGTTAGGAAAGCTAAAGATAGAATTAAATTTGTCCAGGGACATCAAGGGCAACAAGAAAAGCTTCTATAGGTACGTCAGTGATAATAGGAAGACTAGAGAAAATATGGGCCCTCTCTGGAAGGAAACAGGAGATCTGGTTACCTGGGACATGGAGAAGGCTGAGATACTTAAATGACTTCTTCGCCTCGGTCTACACCAGCAAGTGCTCCAGCCACATGGCCCAAGTTGCATAAGGCAAAGGCAGGGACTGGGAGAATGAAGGACTGCCTGCTATAGGAGAAGATCGGGTTTGAGACCATCTAAAGAACCTGAAGGTGTGCAGGTCCATGGGACCTGATGACGTGCATCTGCAGGTCCTGAGGGAACTAGCTGATGAAGTGGCTAAGCCATTATCCATTGTATTTGAGAAGTTGTGGTAATCTGGTGAAGTTCCCACAGACTGAAAAGGGGAAATGTAACCCCCATTTTTAAAAAGGGAAATGAGGAAGACCCAGGAAACTACAGGCACCCGGTCAGTCTCACTTCAGTGTGTGGCAAGATCAGGGAGCAGGTTCTCCTGGAAACTATGCTAGGACACATGGAAAATAAGGCAGTGATTGGTGACAGCCAACATGGCTTCACTAAGGGCAAGTCGTGCCTGACAGATTTGGTGGCCTTCTACAACGGGGTTACAGGATTGATGGATGAGGGAAGAGCAACTGATGTCATCTACCTGGACTTGTGCAAAGCTTTTGACACTGTCCCACATGACATCCTTGTCTCTAAAGTGGACCACTCCATGGATAAGGAATTGGCTGGATGGTTGCACTCAAAGAGTTGTGGTCAGCGGCCCGATGTCCAAGTGGAGACCAGTGAAAACTGGCTTCTCTCAGGGGTCCGTACTGGGGCCGGTGCCATTCAACATCTTTGTCAGCAACATGAACAGTGGGATGGAGTGCACCCTCAGCAAGTTTGTCGATGACACCAAGCTGTGTGATGCGGTCGACATGCTGGAGGGAAGGGATGCCATCCAGAGGGACCTTGACAGGCTTGAGAGGTGGGTCCAAGGGAACCTCATGAAGTTCAACAAGGCCAAGTGCAAGGTCCTGCACCTGGGTCAGGGCAACCCCCAGTATCAATACAGGCTGGGTAGAGAATGGATTTGGAGCAGCCCTGAGGAGAAGGACTTGGGGGTGCTGGTGGATGAGAAGCTAAACATGGCCTGACAACGTGTGCTTGCAGCCCAGAAAGCCAACTGTATCCTGGGCTGTGTCAAAAGAAGCGTGACCAGCAGGTCGAGGGAGGTGATTCTCCCCCTCTACTCCGCTCTCGTGAGACCCCACCTGGAGTACTGCATTCAGCTCTGGAGCCCCCAACATAAGGAGGACATAGACCTGTTGAAGTGAGTCCAGAGGAGGTCCATGAATATGATCAGAGGGCTGGAGCACTTCTCCTGTGAAGACAGGCTGAGAGAGTTGGGGTTGTTCAGCCTAGAGAAGAGGAGGTTCCAGGGAGACCTTATAGCGGCCTTCCAGTACCTAAAGGGGGCTTATAAGAAAGCTGGAGAGGGACTCTTTACATGGGCCTGTAGTGATATGACAAGGGGTAATGGTTTTAAACTGAAAGAGGGTAGATTTAGATATTAGGAATAAAATCTTTACTGTGAGGGTGGTCAGACACTGGAACAGGTTGCCCAGAGAAGCTGTGGATGCCCCATCCCTGGAAGTGTTCAAGGCCAGATTGGATGGGGCTTTGAGCAACCTGGTATAGTGGAAGGTGTCCCTGCCCATGGTAGGGGGGTTGGAACTAGATGATTTTGAAGGTCCCTTCCAACCCAAACCATTCTATGATTCTATGATCACTTGTTCCAATACCAAAGTGTCAACTTCCTGTGCTCACACCTAAGCCTCTGATCATCTCTGAACATTGGTCATTGTGCCCACCACATATGTAATTTTCTTTACCTTTATGCAATACATGTTAGTCTCTTTTTACACACAAACTCATGTATTTGTAAGCCCATCCAAAACTACAGTCAGGATCCTGTCCTTCCATCTGCTGGAGCCTGTGCCTGAGCACACCTATATAGCAGTGAAGATATTTTCCTGTGGGTGAGAGATCTTTACAGCCATTGCCTCTGAAGCTGATTAATATTAGTAAAATTCCAAACCGTGCTTTTCTCCCTTTCCTTTCTTCTTGTTTCTATAGCAATTTCTCTCTCTGTTATATGCCTCTGCACCAACTTTCTTCCAATTCTGTATGGCTCTTCTTTCCCTCTGTCTCAGCTCTCCTCTTCACTGTACCCAAATACCAACCCACACAGATCTCCCCTTCCCCAGCCTCTGCCCAGACTGCCCAGTGGAGTTAGAGGAAGGAGACAGAGCTCTCCAAAATGAGCTTCAACTCTGTGACAAACACTGCTAAGCCTATCATGAGGAGTCCAAGATTAGAAGCCCCAATGTCTTAGAATGGGAAGGGAAGTGTGGTGAAGGGGACTTTCCATCCATGCTGGGATTAAATGAAGCCTGATAATTTACACTAGAAATCAATGCATTTACCTAGACTATTGGGGTGCTATTTTTAGGAAGGAGAAGGGTAAAAAAAAATATAATGTTTTTGTCAGATGCTTAATTTCTAACATCCAAATGTTAAAAAGGCAACAGATATTATATAGGAATCTTTATATACATGAATATGCAGACATACATATCATACATATGTATACATACAGAAGTTCTACATATACACATAAACAGAGACAATTACACATTTACAGACAAAGAAGCTAATGTGACCTAACAGGGAGATGGGAGTCCAGCATTTTGAATGCTAATGTTTACTGTGGTTTTGTTGGGTTTTTTTAAGATGCTTGATGGCCCTGCCTCATTTTTCCCATTTATAAATAAAAGGTGATGATAAAAATTAGCTCTTAAATTGTAATGCCCTTCTTTCAAATAAATATACGATTGACTTGCTGTTCAGTGTTTTTACTAGGATTATTCTTGTTTAAATGTTACATTAAGAGCCAGTTGAAAAATTACAGTTATTTTCCAGGAGAAAATTGTCATTATTTTGGCTTGCTTTCCTGTGAATATTTTAGGTTAAAAACAAAACAAATTTGGGGTGGAGAGGTGGCCAGAGGAATAGATAAATTTTTGTCTTTTTTTAATAAATCTTAAAATCAGTCCATTTTAAACAGAAATTCAGTGGTTTGAAGGCCAACATATTTAATCAGGACAGTTATAGTTTTTTGTGCTGTTGGCATTTCTTTTTAATCTACTAAAATGAAAATTTTCTGTGGAAAGATCCAGTTTGTTCAAAATGTCACTTTTTGGTCACCCTTCCTCCCTCAGCTGGTTTAATGAAAAAAACTTAAAGCAGCAATAGCTGTGTCACATCTGATTTATCTATTTTTCTAGAGTCATTGGTCTCAAGCAGTGGATGAAAAAGCACTGCAACAGAGAGGCCTCTCCTGGAGAATCCAGCCCAGATGGTCAGAGAAAAATGTCACTGGTTCTCTGCATGGTGTTGTCTTTTCTCATCTTGTCCCCAAGCAGTGACATCTTGGTGGCACAGCATGAGGGGGATCACAGGGTGGTGGAGATACCACAAAGGAGATGTGGAAGAGTGTGGTGGAAGGGAGAGTGGGGCTGGAGAGTGGCGTTGGGTGGGACAGAGCAGGGATGCAGAATGGGCAGGTGCAGGAGGGAGCTCTGGTCTGCCTGGCACCAGGGTTGCAGTACAGAGTAATGTGGTTGCCCTCCTCAGCAACATCCAGAATTTACTGTAACCAGTCCTGTAACCCATTTTATTCTAAATCAACCTGTGTGCCTTAAATCACTGAGACAGCAGGTCACTGCTGGTCTAGCTGACTTTAAACATGGCAGGAAGCTATTACAGAGCTGCTCAGCTGGCAGAAGTGGTGGGGGAGGCACTGAGCAACTGGAAATGGAAACCCTGCCATTTGATTTTAGTGCAGCTGGAAGTTGACATGTGGCTATAACCATAAGATTTAGAGGGATGTCTGATGTTCCAGCCTCACATCCTAGCCTGGTAATTTCATTCTCTAATGTTAATATTGATGGTCTCATTGGTTTGAGAGTTAGAAAAATACTGCAGTCATCTGAGGTCATGAAATTTTATCTAAGGACGTCAAAAGAACTGCAGAAAGGATGCTCATTATTTCTAAAACTATAATTTATATATGTAAATTTGATTTGGTTTATTTTGTTTTCTTTTACTTTTTCTACTGCCAACATGACAAAGATATCGTGAAAGGTGACTGTCAGTGAGAGTTTTCACTGGCCAATGTGCCTAGAGAGGCTATTCCCAGGGGTGCAGAAGGTTCTCAGGCCTCTTCCATCTTCTAGTCCTCAGCTCTTATATGCACTTGCCAACTTGGTTAGCACTCAGGACCTGCATGTTATAGATATGTGTTTAGTATGAACCAAGTTGAGACCCAAGAGCTTGTTCCACACAGGCCACCAGTGACATATCAGATGAGGCTTTCTGTGCTGCAGTGAATTCAGCAAGTTTTTCACCAGTCTCCTAAAAATGACAAGCTCGTGTTAGCCCAAGCATTTATGCTCCTCCCTCTGCCTAAGGGCTAGGGATTTACCCGAGTAAGGAATGGTGGTGGGGCAGAGGTGGAATTGAGTGTGTCTCACCCACTTCCATGGTTGTGAATGAAGCCTGCTAGTGATGGTGGAGTTCATGCCAAATGTTAGAAAGATGGTGCCCATCTCTGCAACTCTTTCTCCCTTTCCTACACTCTCCAAGGCAAGAACAACCTCTGACCACCTCTGGAGCAGTTCATGTCTGCAACTGATTCTTACACAATTCTGAGGGAAATTGAAGGTGCTCAGCTTCTTGCCAAAGGGCACATTGAGAAGATGAGTCTCTGAAGAAAAAAAAAAACCCAAACCCTAGCTCCTCACTGCTGGTGTGCAAGTCCATTCACTTGCTTCCTCTGATGCAGAACTCCAGGAAGGCAGGTACTGGCTTCTCCTTCCCCATGGGAATACAGGAGACAGATTAAGAAGGGGAAAAAAAATAAATCATTTCACAGCTAGTCTGCCCTGAACAAGAAAATCCTGACACCAACAAACTAATCAATGGTGAAAGTTTATGAGGTCAAGGTTTCCCTTTTCCATTATTCTTTTGATATTTATTTTTTTTCTGATTGGCTGGGACCTGAGCAGTGCCCTGGCAGACCTAAAAATATAAAATCCTTTTTTGTCTTCCTCTGGAGCAAACCAAAGACCATTTGAATACATGTGTGTGGGGAGAAGTTAAAAGTAAACTAAAGCAACTTGTAAAAAACCAGCTCGTCCAGCCAATCTTCGAGTTCTGACCATAAATTGCTGTAAGTCAGGCCCAGGAAACTTGTCAGGAAACTCAACATGAAATGGGAAAAGCAGGTTTCCCTCCTAAGAGCAGGTCCTCTGGATTCAGTGTTTTATGTTAAGACTTCTGGCCAGGAATGCTAATGCCAAGCAATTAGTAGATCTGGCAGCAGAGTGTGAGCTGTGCCTGAAGGAGGCAGCCAGGACCATCAGGGTTGAGCTCTGAACGTGTTGGCTGCCTGAAACTCCTCAGTGATTGTGCCTCCTCCCTTGTGCTCCGCAAAATGCCACTGAGCTGTCTTGGGTGGCCACCAGTGAAGAACTGCCAGGACTTTCCCTGACCTGGCCACTAAGAAGATCCCAGCCTTTGTAGAGTCTTTTCCACTAGAATCTATAGAGTGTAAAATGATCCTTAAGCCAAATGAGGAGTGTTTATAATAAACTCCCTTGGTATGAAGGGAAAATGGCAGAGGATCTGGGAATATCTATGACTGGAGCTGTATTGGAAATGTTGAGGGCCCCTGTCTTAAGGCACTACCCATGCTTTCTGCACTGAACTTTACTTGGCAGTCTTTTAGTGGCAAAGGCAAAGCTGCTCCCTCCATCTTTCCTGTTCTTAGGCTCCTTGTTGGTCTTTGTGCTGCTTCAGTGCCTATGGTCACTCTGGTAGAAAAAGGGAAAACAAAAATACCTCATTCCCTACCAAGGTCTGACAAACAGGAATCATAGCTGCAGCATAAGCTTCTCTGATGGATTCTGCCTCAGCAAAATGAAATTAAGATTTCAGGAAAAAAGCCCCAATTCTGTGGTACCAGTAGAAAAAAAATGCATCTGAAAATTGCTAATTCTTTTTGCTTATTCTTTGCTCTGTTCACTCCATCAGCCTCTCCATATTATATTTTCAGCTCAGTTTAACGAATGCCATTTATTAAACTAAGACCAGGGTTCTGCTCTGGGTTCAGAAAGATGTGCCTGGTAATATCAATAATTTTGTTCAATTGGATTATTCTTATAGAGAGCAGATCCCTGCCACTCCGAAGAGTACAAATTGTGAACAACTTGCCTCCAGTTGTGACCAACTGCTCACATTTGTTAGGAGGCAGCTCCACACTTTGCAGGCAGCTTGGCATCCCTACTCCTCCCATCAGCTGGCACTTCTGCTTCTTTCCATTTCCCTTTCACATACAGAGAGAGACCAGATCTTAGTGTGGTCCTGAGTCTAGCTTGATGGTGGGACACTAGCACTATGGCTACCTTTCCTGTATTTACCAGCTGCATGGGCAACAGGATTCACCTTTGTCACAACGAACAGTCCTTATCTGAATGCAAAACAGACAGCCCCCCCAACTGTGTATTCTTCCCTTTGTAGTGTGCCATGTCTGGACCTCCTTTACATTGACATCTGATAAAATACAGACTACTTATGTGCTATTGATCCCTCTTTACTCTGATCTTCTCCAATTATTTGGGCAAAGGGACAGGGTTGATATGCTTTTAAAGGCTTGTATTAATCAGAAAAAAAAGAGATAAAAAACCACCTGAAATCTCCCAGACAGATCCCCTCAGTCTATTGTTTGGGATTTTAGTGTTGAAAATTTTGGGTCAATCTCAGTAATGCATTGTGTTTAGGCACCAGACATCCAGCTATCTGTCTATCTCAATATAAATCCTACCCTCTCTGAACCATAATACTCCTAGTGGAGTGACATTACCACTTCTCAGACTGACAGAACACACTGAGTACACATAACTTGGGGAAAAATTACAGCAGCGATTTGAAAGATCAGAAGAGAAAAAGCAGATTTCTGTTCCCTGACCATAAGGGGCCAAATCCCACAACAGTTTCTTTTAGTTGGCACAAATCATCATTGCTCAGTAAAACCCTGTTGTCTTTTTTCCCAGGTTAAGAGCAGGCCCAGCACTTCTCCAGCTACCTGTGATCCTCAGAACAACTTATTTCTGAAGGAAGAAAATATTTTCATTTTAATCCTAAACAGCACCCTGGAGTTACTTCCAGGAATCATTGGTGAGTACCAGAAGCCAGACTGCCAGAAAGCGGGGCTGTGCTGAAAGAGAAAAGACCCCAAAGCCAACCATGGTGCCAGTCTGCATGTCTTTACTAACAGCCCTTGAGTGTGCTCCTCAACAAAGTCATCTGCTGAGAAGTTAATGACTACATTTAGGTTTAAATTTAGGAACCTGGGAGCAAGGTATTCCTTTACTCCTGAACAGTATTCTATGCACTTTTCTCTAAATTCCATTACACTGGTCTTCATGGGGAACAGGAAAAAGACCTATAGACATTCCTGATGGGATTTTTATCTAACAAGATCTGTATATGGTCTGTGCCAAATAATGCCCTTGTAAGCAAAGAGCAGAAAACAGAAAACCGTCAAATAGACACCACCTCCTTCTGAATGCACCAAATCTCTTAAGAATTAACATTTAAGAGACCTGTTTTCGAGAGAAGTTGTTGGGCTGCCTGCCTGGCTCCATTTCCCAGCGCCCAGTCTGCTATGGTGGAGCAATGTGTGCCATGCAAGGAGAATGCACAGAGGAAAATAAAGAGCATGGAAAGCATTCACTTGTCATATGTCACAGGGGATGGGATGTAACCTCTGCTGATGAGTGAAGATAATTCAAGAAGGGAGGAAAAAAAGAAAATCTTATCCTGCAAAGACAAATTTGTAGCTGACTGCACAGCCCATGGGTTTCATGGCCCAATTGTTTCCAAATCCTTAGAAATCAAGGTAATTACAAACTAGTTTCTATTAGAAAAACCTCCTTTTTAAGACAGATATTTTATTACAGCACTTTACCATAACAACCAGGGCTCTGGTCTGCAGCACACATCTACCAAAAAATGTCTGTGGGCTTCAAGGACTGGACCTCATATAGCCAGAAATCTCAAAGGTAGACAACTTGTTACTGTGAGGATTTTAGTCACCCTGCTCTGCATGGAACAGGTGCTTCAGACAGACCAGCTGCTGGATCTGTCCTACACATGAAAAAGGGGACATCTGAAGAGGCAGGGAGGGAGATTATTTCTTCCAATAATGGGAAAAATTTGCTTCCTAAAGAGGATCACTTCAGTGTGCAACTGCAGCTTTCCAGGGATGCAAGAGAAGATAAGTCACTGTTGTATAAAAGGGTTTTTAAAATAAGCCACAGGGATGTGTTTGGCAAAAGCCATGTTCATTCCCTAGTCTATCTGCTCTAAAAAGACCAGAGCAACCAGAATAGCGACATTGTGTCTCCCTCCAGAATTGCAAATAATTGAAACATCTCTGCTAGGAGAACATTTAAAATTAAATAAGTATTAGTGGGCCTGAATCCATGGCTGCCATAAATCAGTGTCACTTCACTGACTTCAGAGGAGCCGGTGACTGACACTGCCCGAGAACTTTACCTGATCATGGCTGTGGTTAGTACCTTTCCAGGCAGAGCACTGAGTTTTCTTTTACTGTGCTTCTTGCTTGGGAAATTATTTGATTGTTGTTCTCCTTTTCCCTGCAGCTCAGTCTTCTACCAAATATTTTAAAAGGTTGGATGAAACTCAGCTAAGTAGAAAAATTACCCATTTGAAATAAAATCTGTCTTTAACTGCAGTCATAGGCAGGATGAAAGACACCTGAGAAACAGGATTTGCACCATAAACATTCAATTCTCTGCTACAGCTGAATCAAATACTTCAGAGACCAGAGTTTTGATATTCACTTCTATCTGGCCACAGTTACCATAGCCATAAATTAGTCAAATATGCAATTATTGCATTTGATATATCACTGGGTATATCAATGGTATATATCACTGTGGGAATGAGAAATAGCGTTCTAGCGCAGCTGATTGTACATGCCTTCCAAACCATAAGGACATCAATTTAATATTCTCACATTGATGAAGCACTCTGCAACCCCTTATTAATATTCTTGCCAACTCTTGTATCAGTTTTGCCCTGGAGAAGAAATTTTATTGAGTTTTTTAGCCTCTATTTTCTTTATACAGTGTAAGTGCCAAACACTACCCCATACAGATTCAGTTCATAGTTCTGCAGTAACTCTCAAAGGTCATTAGCACCTTATCTACATCAGCCAATCCACTGCCCCTGAAGCCAGCCCACAGTTGTATGTTATCAATGATAATTAACCAAGCTTTATTCCTCTACAGCCACTACTGACTTAGCATGGATGAGGCACTGGGGAGCTAGTGGAGTGCAGAGGGCTGGAATCACACAGATAATTTCTGCTCCTACAGGAAAGATAAAAGGAGTTTGTCTTTCTGCCTACCCTAGCAGTCCTTGGTGGTTCTGGCCATGTGGAGAGCTCACACACACCTCTAGGCACTGCAGGTTGTACTTGCAACTTTTTTGTACTACAAAGTACCTATGTTCTAGGAATGGCCACCCAAGGGAGCTGTGGATTTCAGGGTGGGGTTTTTTATTCATTATTTTGAGCACTTACGAACTGAAGTGCCTCCGAATCCTTGATTCCTACTTCTGAGGGGGAAATTTGTACTAGAATATATCGATTTTGGCAGAGTTGTCTCCAATGATCGTTATCTCTTGCTTGTGCTTTCTCCCCACTCACCCTCTTTATTTTACTTGCTACAACCACCTCTAATTATAAAGAAACAAGATGTCCTGGTTTCAGCTGGGACAGAGTTAATTTTATTCTTAGTAGTTGGTGCAGTGCTGTGTTTTGGATTTGGTGTGAGAACAATGTTGATAGCACACTGATGTTTTTAGTTGTTGCTGGGTAATGTTTATACTATATCAAGAACTTGTCACTTAGGCTCTGCCAACCAGAGGGCTGGAGTGGCAAGAGAAGCTGAGAGGAGACACAGCCAGGACAGCTGACCTGAACTAGCCAAAGAGATATTCCATACTGTGGGAAAATCACTTTGAGGGGGGGAATTAGAGAAAATTGGGCCCTAATAGAAGTGTAGTATTACAGAAATCTTTTTAGGGTAAAATACAGCTATTCACCTTCAGGATGGTTGGCATGCGCAGAATCTCTACATCACCACAGTTCCCTAACCAACACATCCTGACAGCTCAGCACATGCTGATGGGAGTGATGGAGGATGGAGCAGAGTGGAGACACCACAGCCAGGCTCTGTCATGCTCCCTGCAGGAATGGGAACTCGAATGGCACCACACAGCTGATAAGCTGCACACCAGATGTCACATGAAGAATCCATGAGATGTCTGTGGCTAGAGCCAACCATTGTGGCGAAATTACTTTCCTCAGATGAAATAATCTCACTGTAATACTAACGCACACCTCCCTCCCAAAGTTATCTGCCTCCAAGGTACTACTACACCTCACTGGGCACATGATACCAGTTAGTAACAACAATAAGTATGACTAGAGTCACTCAAGCTCCACCTAAATGTGATTCCGGGGGGGAATTGTTGTCTAAAATCCCAGATTACCCAACTCTGATTCAGTGTTCACAAAGTTAGGTCAAGCTGACTCACTCTCTAAAGTTGTTATGAATGAAGGGATTTCTAATCAAGGTAGTCAGCCTTGGGGAGGATGAGAAACAAAGAACAGAGTGAAAAGAACATCGTTATCTGTGTTACACAGAAAGAAGCCTTCAAGTGAGGAAAGTTCTGGCCATGAGAGGAAACAGGATGATAAGGTGTTGCAATCCACTGACATCAACAGAGAATTAGTTGGAAATAGGACAAAGATAATAGTGGTAGTGGGAGATTGAGACCTCTGACTCAAATACACCCACTCACCCCCGAAAGAGGGCAAAACCCTGCTTGAGGAGCATGTGTAGTTAGTAGAGAACATCAGTAGCGCTATCTGAGGATGCGTACTAATTTGCATTAGAAGCGAGAAACTTGTAACCAATCCTGTGTATGGTGAATGAATATGCAATGTACTATGAAGTATAAAAAGTGGACAGATGAGGGGAGAAGTTAGGGAAGACTCCATCGTAATTTCTGGGATCCGTTGATGGGCTGAACCTGTCTTCTCCCCCATAGGGATGCCTCTATTGGGTAAGAACTTTATTCTATGATTAACTCATGCTAGCTGTTATTAGTGATTATAGTTTGGTTGTATATCACTTCAAGCTTGTTTTTGCAGACAGTCCCTATCACCGGTAATCATGAACCTTAATTTGTCACGATTTTATATTAGTAAAGAGTTTTATTCTGTAAACTGTTAGTGTGAGTCCTTTGTGGGTGCTAGCAGTTGCCGGCAGGGGGTAACGCATTCAAATAAAGTGGGAAGATCTGCTGAGGGGTCCCCCTGATCCTGTTGGCATGTTTCCCTGAACAAGGCAGTTGTATCGCCCTCTGATCCAGTGGGACTGTTCAGTGAAGGGTCCCTGTAACAGGATGCTGACAGACTGGTCGGGCACAAGGGTCTTGGCTTTCCTGGGGTGCTGATAGACCAATCAAACACCTGGGGCTGAGAGACACCCCCCCCCACCCCCCCCTTCATGTGACACATACCATTGAACATCATGCTGAGTACATATAAGCTGGGGGAAGAAGAAGGAAGGGAGGGATGTTCAGCGTGATGGTGTTTGTCTTCCCAAGTAA
The DNA here is from genome assembly GCF_015220075.1 of Falco rusticolus. Classification (NCBI taxonomy): domain Eukaryota; kingdom Metazoa; phylum Chordata; class Aves; order Falconiformes; family Falconidae; genus Falco; species Falco rusticolus. Next base: position 18,405,363 of record NC_051209.1, on the reverse strand, counting down.
CCATTACACATGATGGAGCCCTGCTTTCCTGGAGATGGCTGAACACCTGCTTGCCAGTGGGAAGTGGTGAATTAATTCCTTCTTTTGCTTTGCTTGTGTGCGTGGCTTTTGCTTTATCTATTAAAGTTCTTTATCTCAACCCACATTTTTTCTCATTTTTATTCTTCCGATTTTCTCTCCCATCCTGAGCGAGTGGCTGCACGGGGCTTAGTTGCCAGCTTGGTTTAAACCACAATACAAGAGAAGAGAGGCAGATATTTTGGAAACATTTTGCCATCTGAATTTTTCAGGACTTTATTTGCTGCAGCTTGTGGTCTTATCTGCCACATCATAGAGACCCTTTCAGTTTTTGACAGCAACTTTAAAGCATTTCCAAGGAAAACAAAGGACTTTAGTGTGGCCTAGATCGCTTGTGTCGCAAAAGGGAGATTTATAAATTAAAAAAAGAAAAATACATCCAGAATTAAAATTGAGTGAAGATCTTTCTTTCTTGATTAAGAAAAAACACTCTGGTGGATTACATCATACTAGGTGATGTATGTGGGCTTTTTGTTGGAAGCTTCTTATTTTTTGAAAGGAGTTCAATAAAACAAAGATTTTCCTTAGAAAAATCCCAATTAGAATTTTTCTTGAGCACCCTCTTGAAGCACATAAGTAATTGCCCTGATGTCAATATGGTTATGCACATGCTTCAAATTGGAATTAAGGACCATGAAGAGCTGCAACCAAAGTAAAACTGGATAAAAACCCAGAAGTGTTATTGTGTTTCTGCCAGTTAAGGGAGCTGCTTGCTCTCAAGCTTTGCAGTAGCTGCCTGTGCCATTCCCATGGGCCTAGCTGGCTTCTGTCCTAGCATTTTTGGGAAAATTCTTGTTGCAAGTAATGACACTATCTACTGAACGGGCAAGTCAGAGACTTTCAGTAGTATTTTGGAGGCTGACTGGAGTTTACACTTCAAACAAGCCATGGGGGTACAATAACATGGTGTCAAGCCATTAACAAGTGACCTATTGCTAAGTAGGGCTTATTACTGATGGCTTAGACCAGAGCTGACTGCTATTGCACAGGCATAGCCAGAAGCTGATTTTTATCTGGCCATCATGACTAAAAATCCTGTGTTGGCTTCTAGGATGCTGTTATGGATGTTTCCGAGCACTAGAAGCAGATGAGCTGAAGAGAGAGCTGGATCTAAGCCATTCTGTGCTTCTGGGTATCCTTGCTGTCACCAAGTGTCCTCTCCAATCTAACTTTGCATGGTACTCCTTGTGGCAAATCAGATCCTTCCCTGGGATACACTCCTTTGGTGTCCTCCTGGGACCACAAGCACTTGGCTAATCCCTTTTGTTAGGTGAAAAAAACAAACCAAACAAAAATTTTTCCTGGAGAACTTTCTCCTGCTAAAAGATAGGTACATCTCCAGATCTTTCAATGGACTCACTAAGACTGAAGTCTACAAGAGAACAAGGAACTTTGAGCCACATTTACTCCTTTGATAAGGACTTTCTGCACCGCTAATAAAGGCTTCTGTAAGCAGAGGATGGAAGTGACCTGGTGGTAAGAACTGAACTGACTTTGCTGGACAGCAGAGCATTAAAATCAAAGTAAAG